>NW_021680541.1:59605-171465 GCF_001412515.2 Diachasma alloeum
GGGGGGGGGGTGCCTTACTTAAACCAATCGAATTCTGATAAAATATTTAACGGCTGACCGGTGAGTACTGGAGGACGACGGGCCCCTCTCTTCAGATGCCCCAAGGAGCATCTTGATGTCACGATCATATATTTAAGAGGTTCAGTTGCTCTCATGGAAACTCACCAGTTTCTGATAGTTTCTACTAAAGGAGATGGTCTCAAAGAGTAAGGGTACAACCTCTGCAAGAAATTATGCAATTTATCATTCATCGATTGGAATGACAAGTTCATTGAATAAATTATTCAGTAAATGAAGTGTCTGCGTTAATTTGTTCTTTTCGACTGCCAAGTTCAAGATCAGTTCCAATGAAGATTTTTCCTCCATAATCAAACCATGTTTATCCACTCCCCTTTTTATTTCTATGGGGTTAAGAGACAACTTTCATTCCCATTTGAGTACGCAATACGTCACAGTTTGCGTCCGCTGATGGTCATTAAAAAGAGCACAGGAGGCAGCATGAAACTTCAACAGATGTAAGGGCCCAAAATTACATAGATGAAAAAAAGGGGGGAGGGGATGAGTAGGTGGATGATGGTTGCAAAATTCGGAATGGTGAAGCACTTGGTATAAGGAATGTGCTCACGGCGGGAAGGGAGTAGAGATGAAACTCATCTTCATCGAGTGGAGCACTACACTTATGGAATTAATTATCACTGAATGAAGTGTCTGCGTCCATTGGCTTTTTCTACTTGTAAACTCAAGGAAAATTCCAAAGGAGATTTTCTCTTCATGATCAGACAATGCTTATCCACTGCTTTTTTTATTTCAATGGTGCTAAGAGGCCACTTTCATCCCCATTTCAACATGCAATACATCACAGTATGTGTCAGCTAGTGAAAATTGAAGACAGCACAGTAGGCAACATGAAGCCTCAAAAGAGGTAAGAACCGAAAATTGTATAGATAAAAAAGGGCTGGGGGAGGGGTTGAGTAGGAAGTAGAGGTGAAACTCATTTCCATCGATTGGAATATTTATAGAATTAATTATCCATTGAATGAAGTGTCTATGTCTATTCACTGTTTCTACTTACAAACTCAAGGTTAATTCCAAAGAAGATTTTCCTTTCATGATCAGACAATGCTTATCCACTGCCCGTTTTATTTCAATGGGGTTAAGAGGCAACTTTCATCCCCATTTCAGTAGGCAATACGTCACAGTCTGCGTCCGCTGGTGGTAATTAAAGAGAGCACAGGAGGCGGCATGAAGCCTCAACAGAGGTAAGGGCCCAAAATTGTATAGATGAAAAAGGGCTGGCGGGAAGGGGGTGAGTAGGTGGATGGTGGTTGCAAAATGCGGAACGGTAAAGCAGTGGGTATAAGGGATGTGTTTTACCCAGTGGGGGAAGAAGGGAGAAGGGGTAGGTAGGGATACTTACGGCATCCCTACGCGGCACATATTTTCATATAACAAAACCATCTGCGTGCCGGGCATAACAAATTTCCACTGATTTATAGGTAAGTGGAAAGACGCAAGACCCAGAGTGCTTTTGGTGGTGTAAAATATATGCTGGAATGAAGGACTAGCTGAAAAAATACAGAAACATTCCGGGTATGGCATGGATTTTTTGGCCGGATTCTTGTTGTTTTTTGAGGATAGAATTGATATATATTTATTCATAAAATTTAGGCGGAATTTATCTTGAGTTTTGGGGAAGGGTGGAGGTTTTGGTCGGGGATGGAGACCCTGAAGGGTTGCGGGTCGTTCGGGGATGGTAAAGAGGAAATGGACCACCCAAGTGGATCGATAACGTCATAGTGACGAGGCTGGGGTGGGGGAGATTTGTTGAGAGGGATCAGATAATTTTTGGAATTAATTTTTTTTCGTTTGGTGGAAGCTATTGAAAATTTTGAAAATATTCATTAATGTCATTTTGATGACAAAAATCATATCAACAATTCTTCGATATTTTTGGTTTCGAATGGAAGCACAATCGTTCAAATCTAAGTTTCAGATTTTTGCGTTATATCAACCTATTATGATCCGAAAACTCCGAATATAGCATTTTTTAGACCTTGTCCGTATGTATGTGTGTATATATGTATGTGACAAACTTTTTTTTTAATTGCTCGCTAACAAATCGATAGAATTGAATCATTTTTTTTCAAATGTAGGTATTGTTGGGCCCTATCCATCGACATTAATAAAAATTTCATCCATGTATGTTTTTGAATTTTTGAATTTTTTTTTTAAATTGATTGTCCCACGATAACTAAAAAAATCTTCTGATTGATTGAACGATGACTTAAAAACATTCTTTAGATGTCTCTTTGACCGAATTCGAAAATAAAGGCGAGAACTGTAATCATCGTTTCGATTTTTAGAATAATTTTCAAAAAATTTGCATTTCACAAAAATTACAATTCCGAGGATATCTTTCGTTATCATACTTTAAATTCATTCAATGTTAGATGGAAATATTTGTTTCAAAACCACTTTATCGAAGTTAAAAGGTCGTTACGATACCTATATTAGTTAATTTGGTTTTTATGATGATTTTTGTGAAGTTAGAATTTTTCGTAAATTATTCTCGTAGCGTTGAAAACTTGATTAATTTTCGATATTTTGCAAAATTTACTTCCACTGATTATTTGAATAAAAAAAGGAAATTTAAAATTGATTCAATTATCATTAACACGGCCTACTTCGACTTCACTTTCATCGAATAAATGGATGATACAGATATATATTATTTCATATTTCAAATTTGATCAAATATTAAACTAAATTAAAAATATAAGACAATTCATTACAGAAGACATTACATTGAATTCAATAAAATGATTTCTAACGATGAGTTATGTACTATAGAAGCAGATAATGTGGAAAATGGCCAATCGGAACCATATCGCTAATTTATTAGCAAAAAAACAATACTATATTAATATAAAAGCTATTTCCCGTTTGTTTCTGAATTATTCGTTATTGAAAAATCATTTTCATCTTTTTTTTTCATTTCTACTATTTTTCGATTGCCAAAAATGTCTAAATTTTATAAAAAATCGAATGTGGATTTTGTCGATAAATCTATTGCGCAGAACAAAGGGTCATCTTATGTTAAAAAAAATTATTCGCTTGAAAAAAAGTTTATGAAAGAAAATTCAATTTTCTTTTATTTTGTCGTATAAAACCGCACGCAGCATCTGCACAAACAAATCTCGCTTGATTTAGGAGTGAGAGAGATTCTCGGCGGTCGAGTTCTTAGTGGGAGGTACCAGGAGGAGAAGGGAAGGAGGGGTGAGGATATTCAGTGGGACTGGGAAGACAGTAAATTCTGAAATGAGCATGAAATAAACTGTCCTGGGTCTACGGGTAGTAATAATATGCTAACGTAACTGGGTACCCTTGGAATTGCTGGCGTGAAAATACTTGGCCATGGTGACTATCGCCCTCGTCCAACCCACCCTATCCACCCTCAAAACCATTTCTCGAATTACGATGCAATTTCGAAAAGCGAGAGATGAGCCCGTTTGGGTCTCGTTAAAAAGTGGGATAAACCAAGATATTTTCGTTTCATTGTGATCTTGATGTTGATTCAATGTTTTCAAGTGCTTAATAAAATCATGAATATTGGAGGTTTTGATTAACGTTGTGGTTACCCCAGTATTCATTTCTAGTTTTTAAGGGATAGTGTGCGATTGGATCGAATCATTGGTTTGGAAAAATCTAATTAAATTGAAATCATAAGGGTCACGAGGAGCACAAGGGTCTGCTTTTTAAAAATCGAAATGTGTTAATTTTATCAATTTACGTGAAATAAATATATGGCCGGGTTATAAGGGTCACAAGGGACAGACTTTTTTCTGAAACTTGACATTCTCTGAAATTTTATATGCAAGGGTTTCAAGGGTCACGAGGGTCACAAGAATCATAATTTTTATTACCATTATATGGAACTTCATGAACTTTTGACTGGACATGTTGATTTATGCATTCATATGAGGTATTCCACGCCAAATGAGTCAACCGTTGACTCTCACCCTCTTGGAAATTGATGGCGATTTTTTCTACGGGAGGTTGAAAAATTATCTCTCAAATTTTTTCAGATTTTTTCGGCAGCCCAGTTTGGAGATATGATTTTTTTCTCGTTTTTCCGTTTTTTTCAATAACCCGAGTTCTGTCCATCCAATTTTGATTTACTAAGCGTCAAAATTTTTCATTTTTTACTACCTAGAAGAATATTTTTAGTAAAAAATTTTTTTCGATCTTTAGATGCTCATAATAACGAATTAAAAAAAAAGTTGAAAAAGTTGAATTTTGCAAATTATGTAACTTTTGATTTGTTTCATTTTTTTTTCAGTAGTTCTTATAATCAAAACAAGTATTTTGAGCCCTCATACAAGTTGGGGATCCTCCTGGATCTATTTTATTTTCGATTTTTTCTTTTCGAAATTCCGCAAATTTGGTCACCCCAAAATGGCGTTGGTTGACTTTGACTATAGACAGTATAAAGTGAATTTAATTGTACACTCATAATTTACATATTTTTTCGATACATGATCGAAGACGTTTTGGGGTGTTTTGACCAAATTTGCGAAATTTTGAAAAGAAAAAATTAAAAATAACATAGATCCAGGAGGATGCCCACCTTGAATGACGGCTCAAAATACTTTTTTTGATTATAAGAATTACTGAAAAAAATGAAACAAATCAAAAGTGACGTAATTTGCCAAATTCAACTTTTTCAACTTTTTTTTTAAAAAATTTGTTATTATGAGCATGTAAGAATCGAAAAAAAAATTACTGGAAATACTCGTATAGGTGTAAAATCGGACAAATAAAACTCGAGTTATTGGAAAAGAACGGAAAAATGTAAAAAAATCATATCGCCGAACTGGGCTGCCGAAAAAATCTGAAAAAATTTGAAAGATAGTTTTACAATCCCCCCAATCGCAGATAAAATTGCCATCAATTTCCAAGAGAGTGAGGGTCAACGGTCAACTCATTTGGCGTGGAATGCCTCATATAAAATATAAATATACTCAATGTTTGCGAGGGCCACAAGAACCATAAGGGTCATAAGGGTACGATTTTTTATGACTTTTTTTCATCAATATATTTACCTTTCTAAAATTTTACCTAAAAATATTGATGCGTGTATTCAGGTAACATATAAATATGTGTGAGGTTTGCAAGTAAGCGTCACACGGTTCCTATCTTTATTATAATGATATCGACACTTTAATAACAGACAAGCGTGTCTACATAGGAAACTCATAGCATTTATGCTTATCTGCTATTGAGATGTCGATATGTAGCTTCATAAAGTTTTGAAGTAATATTTTTTTTTTTCATACATTTATTAAACAACTGGAATGTATGTAATCATAGGGGTCATAAAGATCTCCAAGGTCAGATTATATTTTACACAAACATAGCTAATTTCATAGAATGGTCACTGGATGCAGACTTTATAGCACGAAAAATCATCATTTGAATCATGAAATAATGTAATGACCAAAAATTCTAATGAGCAATTGTTAATTATCACAAATACAGAAGTATCTACTGTTCCAAAGAATTATTCCGACAAAAAATATTGAACACGACGAGATTTTTTTTATAGGTAGGTGTCAAAGCCCTCGTGAAGTACCAAAAAAAGGAGACGATAAAACAAAGAGGCAGTTTGTTATGTGAGGCAGTTGTAACAGAAGGTCACGTACGGGGTAACATGATTACAAATATATCATAACCTCCTTTCGTTTCCTTTCTGTGGCCCTCTGCGATACACGTGCGTCGCCTCTCGATGGCTCCGCAAATCACCGTGAGGGCCGTGAGATACAATCCCCATAAGAGGACTGGCTCATCCCTTTATCGTACGAGTCGGAGTGAATAAAGCTCCAGATTTCTATCTATTTTCGCTGTTTTGAATTTCCCTGAAGGAATGTAAATAAATTATATACCCATTTTTTTCCGGATAAAATGATATCGTCGCCTTTGTTTTTCATTCATATCTTTCATTCGATATTGTTTAATTATTCAGTTCATATAATTAGAACATTTTCATCGAAGTAAAGATATAAATTTATCAATTACCGAAAAAACAAGTGGAAAATTACTCTTGTCTTCATATGGTATAGTTATTTTTGCTAATAAATTAGCAATATGCTTCCAAATGATCATTTTGCACATCATATTCTTCTCTGGTATATAATCAATTGTTTATTTTATGTTACTAGGCGAGAAGCGCGCTTCGCACCAGGCCAGGCTGCATGACATTGATTCTTCAATAAATTTTGTGAACTCGGCTAATTCTTGACTTCAGTAATAGATCGGTAATTTGTAATTCTAAAATGCATGAAGTTCAATTTTTAGATGAAATATACAAAATAATTTATCTCCTAAAAATTAATCTATTTCAGTAAAAAATAATTGCAATGAAATAATTCATCTGTTAATTTCAAGCTCGTTCCATGGGTTTTTTCGAGCGACAAAAAATTTTCACTGAATATTGGCGGAAATGACAACAATCCAGTACTAAAACGCTGAAGGAATCGCGAACTGCCGTATAATCAACCATAACAATTGATCAAGTGGATGGAGTAAGGTAAATCATATGCCATTTTGAAGATCTTGTTGAGATCTTAAAATTGGTGTATAATAAATCCTTACTGGTTAAGTGCACAGTTCCAATAGTAGATGAAAAAAACGAATTTCAGAGTGTGCCATGACGTTCAAAATAGAAGCAATCTCCAATAACTTTATGAAAATTCCACCAAATTACATTCAATATATCACAATTTGTAGAACGAATAATGCCCTTCAAGATGATATATCGATTTTTCAGGTGATTTGACTTAAAATGATAGAAAAATCCAACCAAAGCTGAATTTTCAAGTAAGACACGGAAAAGCAATTTTTGCCTAAAAGAGAGATAACTTAATGAAAAACGATTACAAGGAAATGATTCACGTGTCAATTTGAAGGTTATTTAATACACTTTTTTAATACAATGAATATAAAACATATAAGGTTCGTTAAACAGGAAGAGAGACATTAGCGTGAAAAGGACCATCGTCACAGTCACGGATTGTTCTATAGGGGATAAAATTGAATCAGATTTATTTTTAAACAATTGTGTCAGATTGCTAACTTAGCTGAATGTTATCAATATCATTGTGCTTTTTATCTCTTTATTTCATACAACCGATTGTCTTTTTTGCCGTCCTATCACTCCCCTCACCTCTTTGTCGCTTCGCGGGCTGACAGTCTCGTCTTAACTACACTGAGAAAAAAAATTTCTACCTGAAACCTATTTTCTTGAGACAAGTAAATTTTCTTCAATTGCTTAATTCTTTCAGGCATCTCAACTCACATAACACGAGAAAGGCCTCATGCTTTAAAATATTCTTGTACTCAAGTATGATTTTGTCGCAAATGAACTTACTTAAATCGCGTAGAAGTATCGTCAATCTTCTAGTATTTATTCTTTTTATTGTATTTATTGCAATATGTAAAATATTCATGATGTAACGCGGAACGATAGTGATTAATGAAAATTTATTCGAGTTCCGTGAAGTGCACACATTCTGACATTTAAGCCATTGAAAATAATTTACTTCTCTCAAGAAAATATGTTTCAGATATTAGAATTTTTTTTCTCAGTGTACGTGGCATTTACTTCAGAAGCTATATTTCGTATTCACGTTTCAGCGATTACATTTTAGATCAACGGTTTTCCCAGTTATTGAAATTGGCTTTTTATTGGCTCTGCATTCTACAGGTTTGTCGTCTACATAAGCCACGTTTAAGCCGTCGTTGTCGATTATTATTAATATATGATCGAAAATTCGAAATTTGCAAAAATCATCATAAAAATAAAATCAACAAATATAGCTATCATAATTATCGTTCAACTTCGACAGTGTGGCATTGAAACTAACATTTTCATCTATAATTGAATTCTTTTGAAGCATGATATCTCAAGATATCCTCGGATTCCGATTTTCGAAAAATAGAAAAACTAGGTAAATTTTTATATAAATCAAAACAACGATTATTGATATCGCCTTTATCTTCGAACTCTGTTAAATCAATCATAATTGGTTGATAAAGTACAAAAAATCGGAAACTTAAATTTAAACGATTATAAAGCTTCAATTTGGAAGCAAAAGTTGTAAAAACGGATAGAAATTTTTTTAATAGGAGTGCATTGAATTCAAATCAGCTGGTCATTTTTTAGTGGATATCTCAGAATCTAAGGTAGACAGCAAAATTTTTGCTACAACCTGTTTTGCAGCTCTCCATTCGCTCTACAAAAAAACTATTAATAAAAATTTCACTATCTCCCTTAGATTCAGAGATATTCCTCGAAAACTAAGCTAAGAGTCAAGTCGACTGAATCGTTTTACCACTGAAATGTTTGCGTCATTTCTCGCCTCAACTCGAGCCAAAATTCCAATTCAAGGATTACTGTCACCCAAGCAATTACAATGAAAAGGGCTGCTCTTAGCACTGCCTAGTTGTAGTACACGATTTAGCCAAGCGCCCAAACCCCCTCACTGTCAAAATTTTCCGTATTTCGATGGTGCTGTCTCAGCGTGAAGCAACCCAGAAGTAGCATGGGTTGTTGCTCCTTTCCTCAGATATTCTACTTGCCTAAACCCGAAAACCAGAGCTAATAAAAGCCCCACAATTACCTCCGGTTTTGGGCCATTTGTCTTGACTCGGCGCGTCTCATGCCCGATATAATTCACCCCTCTCCTCTTCTTTCATTCCTGTCTTCCTCCCCCCCTCCCGCCTCGCCGCCCTTTATTCCCTTCACTCTAGAGACTCCTGGCAACAACACATTGTTGCCTAATGAGGTGTAAAACATTCCGAGATATTCCCTGTCTGAGACTGAATGTCTGCAACCCCTGATGTTTACGGAATCTTCGAAAAATGAAGATTTCAAGGTTTTTTTTCTGGGAGAAAGGGCTTGAGAAATAATGGACATGAAATGCTCACTATGAAAATCTTATAGGTACGAAGCTTATGTGACAGTCGTAAAGTTCAAATATCGACCCTCATACATTTTGACCCTAGGCATTGCTTCTAACTCTCGGGTGATCTATGTGGCCCTTATGGCCTTTAAATACATCAACATTGAAATTATGACCCTTATTAATCGTAGTATACGACCTTTTTGTAATGATATTCCTCTCCTTTCAGGTTTGACCTTCAGCTGACCCTTGGGTAATCCTTCTCTACTTGCCCCTTACAAATATCGATATTAAATTGACGTTTATGAACTTTGTAAAACATTCCTAAGACTGAATGTCTGCAAGCCCTGATGTTTACGGAATCTTGGGGAAAAAAAGATTTCAATTTTTTTTTTTGGGAGAAAGCACTCGAGAAATAATGGACATGTGATACTCAATATCAAAATATTAACCGTCCGTCCCTTATATGACACTCATTAGGATCAAATGGCGATATTAAAATTTTGAGCCTTATTGTCGTTTTTAACCCGTATCTCTCTGGCCCTTACGATCCTCATGATCCTTGAAATTATTAACACTAATTTTCATCCCTATCAATCGCATTATCCACACTTTATCCAGTGACATCTCTCTCCTTTCAGGTTTGATCTTCATCTAGCCCTTAGGCAAACCTTTTATGCCTGGCCCTCAACTGAACCTTTACGTGATTTTTTCAAATTCACAATCAGTTCGTATCTGAGTTACATGCATTTTTTTGTTTGGCCCTAATGCAATCCTTTTATACTTGATTCTTACACACATCAATATTATCCACATGAGGCCCTTGAATATCTGGCCCTTGTTCGACCTTATATTCCCTTATGGGAATGAGATATATGCAGCACTTATATCTAGCATATATTTGGTATACCACATTTTTGGCCGAAAATATATCTGAGATATATTGCAGATATATGTTCTTTCCATGAGGATTGAGTGCACTTGTGATATTCAATATCAAAGTATGTGTTTAACCCTTATGTGACATCGTAACGGGCAAGAGTTGACATTAAATTTTTGATCCGTATCATCGTTTTTAATCCTCATCTGATCTTGGTGACACTTATGACCCTCATGACCCTTAAAAACATCACCATTGAAATTCTGAGCGTTATTCTCAAATCGTTAGAATATCATATTATTAATTAGGCTTCTCAAATTTTCTGTGTGATATATCATACTCTGTAAAAAAATCTTAGAAATCAAATGTATGGTATAATATCATATTCTCACCATAAAAAAATTTTAGAAATACAAAGATAATTTTCAATTCACCCTGTAATAATTGACTGGAAGAAATAACTTCCGATAAAAGAAATAACTTCCGATGAGAGGGAAAAATTGATTTGTTGCGACATTGGAGTGGTCATGGGATTGGAAAAATATTTCCGGGACGATTCCAAGTTTTTCCTTGATTCTTTATTTCAGGGAATAATGAATTTTAATGGCATATTTTATCCATTGTTGTTAGTTATATCGGGCATTGCAAGAATGTCTTGGCTAAGTTGTGGAAGTATTCCCGAAAAATGCTTTTCAATTTTTTTTTCATAATTCACCCCCAAACCATTACAGGATTCCCAGAGTCCACCAAGATTAATACGGTCAGCCGTGTTTCTTGGCATATTTTAGATACTTCAGCTGTTAATTACTTTATGGACATTGTTGCGGACGTTGCAGACTCACGGTGGAAATTCCCCAGTATCTACCGCCCTCTTCCGTGGAATCTCCAAAACGGTAAAAAAATTCAGTCGAATTTTACGAATTTGCGAAGAATTTCATGAATATGACTTGCAAAAAAAATTTATCAAATCGATAGAACCTTCCATGAACGTGATTTCAACGAAGTGATAATGAGGATCATGGGGATCACAACGGTCAAAACAGTATGGGGATCACAAGGGTCACGAGGGTCAGAAGGGTAAGAAAGGTATAGAGGTCATAAGGACCAGAATCTTATGTATAAAGGTTCGTATATAGAGTTTTGCATGAGAGATTTCATCTCTGAGATTCAGACTCTTCCGACCCTTATATCCTTCTGAAAGTATGTAAGGATTACAATCTTATGTGTGAGGCTTAAGAGACCCCCCGAGACCCTTAGTTTTTTAACCCCATCACCCATCATCGAAGAAACAATATCCAATAGCTATTAATGACTGGAACCTTCTTGACCTCTATGACCTTGATACCCTCGGGTAGGGTATCAAGGAGGAGATCAGCGTCAATATAACTTTAGACCTTCGTGACCCTTATGCGCGTGAGTCTCCTAAGGGTCTTCAGCATTTCCTATCATCAGCCAAACAATGTCAAATAACGACTGAAGACTTAAGACTTATATGACTTTCATGACCTCCACGACAATTGGACCTTGTGTTTGTCAATGAAAATAAAATTAAAAAACTGACCCTTCTTACTATTGACTATTAATGACTGGTATTAATGATTTCAGCCTATCGCGCCCGTGAAGAAACTAATTTTTAAAATAAAAAAAAAATTCAGATCAATTTCGCCGCAAAATTTTTCAACCCCGTCTTGAGGGCAACGAAATTTTCATGGGCTCACGTGAAAAACAGGGGGTGAGAGATAATGCTTCTACTCGTATTTTCGGGGGATGAAAAGAGAGGGGGAGGGTATCCTAGCGTTATTACGTCTCTTCGAAAAGACTGAGTGAGATGAAGAGATGTGAAGCGCAAGCTTGTTCATGTCTCCACCCCCCCCCCTCCCGCAACCCTATCTAGGGGGTGGGATACGCTTCGGGCTCATGTATTTATGCATTTTCACTGGCTCCGTGTGCCATCACCTCCATCCACTCCTTCTCTACCCGTACGAAACTCATGAAAGGGTCGTGTGACAAAAGCTAGTCAAAGGAAACAGATAATCTATGTTTTTTTCGGTGATACGGAATTTGTGTTATAGGGGGGAAGGGGGGGGGGCGATGCATGCAACAGAATTTTTGCATTCATTGTGCAATTTGGGCGGTCTGATGTTTGCGGTTATGTCAGTAATTTTTTTTCAAGTTTCTGTCTACTTTATGAGATTTTTCTAATTTTTAAAAATTATATTTTATAAGATGTAAAATGGATTTCTGATGTGA
Organism: Diachasma alloeum; assembly: GCF_001412515.2. NCBI lineage: Eukaryota > Metazoa > Arthropoda > Insecta > Hymenoptera > Braconidae > Diachasma > Diachasma alloeum. The sequence continues at coordinate 71,696 of NW_021680541.1, forward strand.
AATTAAGGGAATATGGTATTAAGGGTTGGAAGAGTTAAAAAGTAGGATTTATAAGGGTCATACGGGTCTGAAAGAGTTTTTATATAGAGGTTCTTAAATATGAGATTCTGCGACTTTCGATCCTTATGACTCCATACCTCTCAGACTCTCTTGACCCCTATAATTTTGTTTTTTTTTAAAGAAAAATTAAAAAGAAATTTTAACAAAAAACAATGTTTTTAAAATGTAAAAATAATAATTTCCCTGATTTATTCTACATTAATTTATTCTGTCTGAAGATTCAGACTATGACATGACATTCTTAAAATGTTTTCCAATGTGAAATTAAGGCACAAAATGGTGGTAAGGGTTGAATGAGTCTAAAAACTATAGAGGGTATACGGGTCACGCGGATCAAAAGGGTTTCAATAGTTTTATATAAAGGGTCTTAAATATGAGATTTTTTCCTTCTGATCTTAACATTTTTCTGACCTTTTGGAAACTCGTGAAAAAAAAACTTTTGAATGTTTAATTTTCTTCTAATTTTTTTCTTCAAACCAATGTTTTGATTTTATTTATTGTTTTTTTTGTAATTTTTTGACAAAAAGAATGAAGCCATGAAATGTACAAATTATGATTTTTCTTTCATTCGTCCGCACGAAATAAAATGGACTAAAGAAATATTTTTGATAACTCAAGTGGTGAAAGAACCATTGAAGCGAAGAATCGTCGAAAATATGAGTGAATAAGAGAACCAATGAAAAAACCATTCCGAGTTATTTTGAAATATTTTTAATGTACTTTAGACTGGTAAGTGCATGAAGCCATATTTACTCATTGAATTCAATTCTGGTTCACTTATGGACGAATGATTTATCGAAGGGAGTAAAGGCGTGTACCTGCGATGATGGGGATTTATTGGTAGGCGGAATGTGCTATGCTGGACGGTAAAAGCGATATGGCGCTTGGGAAAAACATCTCTTTCTTCGGGAATTTATTATTAAATCATAAATTCGAGGGCTTTTTTTTCGGTTGGTGATAAATTTTATGGGCGAGGAGAATGAGTGAGGATTCGATAGACAAAACCCAATGCTCCGGAACCTTTTTATGAAGAAAAAAATGGGCTATCAAATAATTTTTCCATAAGAAAGCAATTAATAAAACAAATACGTATTGGTTAATCAAAAAAATTTCTTTCTTAATATTTTTCCTCAAAATGTTTTTAATTTTTTTCTCGGATGAAAAAATTATCCCCGATTTTAAAAAATAGTGTTTTTTCGGTAAACGATATATATTTTTTATGAACAAATTAGTCGTTTTGATGAAATAATTTTCTTCAATGAAAAAAAAAATATTTTGAAGAAAAGTAAAAATTTCATAAAATTTTCTGCAGAATTGGGTCAAAATATTGTGTATGATAATGACATTTTTTGTATGCTGCAGTTGACCAGACCTAATTTTTCATTCCACTCTCCACTATTGCCTTTTTTTATTTGTCTCGTTTTTTATTGAATAGCACCCGAATTTTGATCTTTTCTTCCTGAAAATACGATTTTTAGTCGAAGGGAAGGAGAGGATACCCTTTAAAATGCATGCGTCCCCTTAAATCAAATATATACGGTGGGTTATGGCCAGTAGATACGGTCACCGTAATGGGTGGTACGTGAGGAACAACACACGGAGAGAGAGAAAAACTTGACTCGATAAATTCTACTATTCCGCTATCGTGCATTTCTTTATCTTCAAAAATTGAACGGAAAAATTGAAATGGGGATGAGTTGTCGCATATGATGAACATTATCCCTTCATGTTTTAAAATATATTTTTCAGATTATTCATATATTCACTAGACTTGTTTAACAACTAAACAATGTTTCCTTAAGAATATCGCAGTCTCGCTATTTTTTCTCCAGTGAAATGCTTTTCTACTTTTGTAGCCGAACGTCAGAGCTTTCATTTGAGCCCCGTTTGACCCTAAGTTTTTGGACATTTTACAATGATTTTATTATTTTAATTTTGCAGGTCTAAATATGAATCTCGATATTGAACCATAGCAAACATTTGAAAAATCTTTAAAAAAAATTAAAAAGTTTACTTTTGGAGGAAGAGTGATGAAATATTTTCTATAAATAATTTATAAAAATCCAATGTTGAAATGAATTTTCAAAATATGGAAAAAAAATCTCTTTTATTTTTTTCTGTTTTTGGAAAAGTCGAAAAAATTGAGGACAATTTAAAGGTGAATTTCAGAAATTTACGAATTTTAATTCGAGGATGTTCTAATAATGAATAATTCCATTCTATTTGAGATATTTTTTTAATATTTAAAAAATTACAGCATTCATTATTAAAAACATTATTAAAAAAATAGTTTCAATGATTAATTAATACTCAATAATTATTCTAACAGTTTAGTAATACCCAAAACTTACTGAACTAACCTTTCCAACATCTCGATTTCTCACAAGAGAAATAATTCAATCTCAGTTTATCCCATGGGACGTAAAATAAAGGAAGAAAAAAACAGAGAGAGAGGGATTTTTTTATGATTTTTATTTCAATCTGAATCATAATTTTTCCGAGTTGTCATGGGGACATGATTTATTCCCATCGATAGATCATATAAGAGAGAGCCCGGGCCGTTTTCGATGCTTTATTAGTGCACAGTTACAAGAGGGTAGTGGCAGGGATGACGGTGGGACGGTGGGGCGGTGGGATGGGGGCACAGAGAAAAGAGACCCCTGTCAGTTTTCAAACTCTCTCCTTGGAGTTCTCGGACTATTTACCCGTGGGGTTTTGGCCTGAACACATTTTCTCCTTTTTTTTATCAACGCAATGGGGGTGCTTGTGGACCCCAGAGGGCGGGAACAAACCCTTAGAAAACCGAACATGAATTAAAGTTTTAATTTCTCTAAATCATTTCGACTTGTAATCTCTTCATATCTTAGAAAGAGAAAATTAATCAATGTTTTTATCACAAGTGTATAAAATGATATTATACGCCCTAAGCCTCTAAGAATTATTTAAGGGTTTTCACGGTCTCCGATCAGGAAATGATGTTTAAGACGAATTAAAACATTTACTTGACCCTTATATACCCGAGTAGAAATTTCCTCGGTTTATCATCGGTTACCGATGAGATGCAACCGACATAGTCACTGGTTCCACATAGGTTTCGACCTACACGAAACTCATGAAAACGTCAGTTACCTCACAAGTTACAAGTAGGTTGTAACCCATCAAAAACTCACGTGATTATTTACCTCACGTGATTTATTAACCTCATTATTATTAACAATTTGTCAATGATGAATAACTCATTAATTCCCATGGGAAAACATGGCCAATGATAAGAGTCGATTTATACACACAGAAAAAGAAAAAAAACACATTATCGGTGAGTGGTCACCTATCCAATTCCGAACCTTACTCGATATTACTTAACTTTGGTTATCGTCTGTTGTGCCGAAGTCCAAGTCCGCTATCCTGTGATTCTTGGGTTATTCAACATTTAGATATTCTACATAAGGCGAAGATTTGGATTCGCTTATGATTGACGTACGTTTTTGCCCAAACCCTCCTTCGTGACCTTCCTAATTAATGAACCTTACTTCTGACGTCTATTTTTTACCCCCATTGTTGATCCTCGTGACCCTTATTCCTGACGTTTTTTTTACTCTCATTTCTGACCCTCCTGACCCTTAGTTTTTGTTTTTTTGTGAGCCTTATTTCTGACCCCTGTGACCCTTATTTCTGACGTTTATTTTTGATCCTTATTTCTGACTCTTATTTAGGTTACTGATGGGTTCTCTGATGAGATCAGTTATGCCCGACCGGACTTGGACAATTAAATGTCTTTAACACCTTATAAGGGACAAATAAGTTACAAAGGGGTTGAGCTACATAAGTTAGTGATCGGTGGTAAACTCATCTGTCACCCACAATGATCATCCCTACTAGTATTGTTGCGTTTGGAACCTACAGGTTACACGTCAGATACAACCTATGAGTCAGTAACCTGCAACAGAGTTCAGCCTCCGGCAACGGTCGCACATTTCCGAAGAATCTTTGATCCAGCAGCTGGAGAAGTTGAATTACAGCGTCCTGAACTGGCACACGGGGACAACCCGTGTTCATCAGACTCATAGGTTCCCAATGTACATTGGTGGCTCCTGAGGAAAGTTCTACACGGGATGGCTTTCGTGACTCTGAGACTCAAAAGATGTTTATCATCTCCCATCATGAGATTATTTATAAGATGACTTAAAAAAATACTTTGATCCTTGTGACCCTCGTGACCCTAAATCCCGGATGGGTTTTTAACCAGTTTCTACCGTCTTTCCTCATAAGATAGGGTTTAAAATGTATAACACTTTTGACCCTTATAACGTTCACAGGGTCACATGGATTTCCAGCGACTCTCATTGTGACATCATTTGAAATGATTCTACAACCATTTCGGATTCAGGGACCCTCGTGGCCCTTATGACCCTTATGACCTTAAGTCACCAAAGGGTCCCCAAAATGGTTTTTTGTCATTTCGGCCGTAAGATAGTGCTTCATGGATGCTACGCGACCGTGAATCACTGCTTACCGTCGTTATGACAAAATATTGTTCGTCACACGGCCTAAAAAAACTTTTCTAGCTCATATGATTGCACCCCTCGCTTTCGGCACGGGCTGCAAACTCATATTCGCCAGAAAAGTTTTTTTCGGCCAAATGACGAAATATACTATTTCTTCACACTCTGATGAAAACCACCATTTTACAGGCCGTTATTTGGGAGGTGAAATCGTTTTTTACAGCGTGGTACCGCTCCCCCCCACCGTGGGACTTCGTTCCCCTGCACCTCCCCCCACCGGCACACCGCCTCCCTCGGTTTCGCCTCGGTTTGCAACCTTCGTACTCGTTCAAACAACGTTTTGGATCATTGTGACGAAATTATACAGTTTTAAATGAAAATGATAGCGGTTTTCATCAGAATGTGAAAAAAATAACTTTCGCCACTTGGACGTGAAGCACCAGATTACCTGGGCTTCACCTCGGCACCGACCCCTGCTAGTGACTTTTCACTCGACCTGGTGTATTACGTCCTTGTGACGAAAATAGCTATTTCACGATTATACCCGAAGTCCCATTTTATTGCCTAGCATATAATAAAATATTCCTCGCGTATATAAAGTGGAATGTTACATCCGCTGCTATTGATACACGGATGAACACCCAATGATTGGCTGTAAAATAATCTTTTCCCTAGAGGCGCAGAAAAATAGTATATTTTTGCACTACCTGCATAATAAGTTCGAGATCGTACGGAAGTAGTTTACGTATGATCTTCAACTGCAGTCAATTACGAACGAAACATTCAGGTGTTTTTAAATTCTCTCCAGAAGAGTATACTTTTTATGAAGGTATCATAAAATATGCAGTTCCAAACCTGTATGATAGAGGGGCATATTCCGCACTTGTAATATCATCTCACTAGATTCAGAAAGTATTTTTCCTTGCCTTCCAGTCGAAGGATGAATTCAAATTCATTGCAAATGTATATTTGTATCACTAGGACCGATAAATCGTGAATCCTAATCTCACTTTCCCGAGTGGAAATTGCTTCAGGCCCACCTGAAGCACGATCAGAACTTGATCAGATTTTTGTAAGGCCCGACTGATCCGCTGATTCCTGATGAAAACCTGACCAAGTTCTGATCCAGCAGATCGGATCCGAAAAAACACCGGCGGATTCAGATCAAGTTCTGATCAGGTAGACATGATCAGATGATGCCTGATGAGAACCTGACCAAGTTTTAACCCAGTAGATCGGATCCGAAAAACTGCAGGATGATTCAGATCAATTTCTGATCAGGTAGGCACGATTTCACCCTGAGATCGACTGTCTGACCCCAATTTGAGCAAATTCGGATTTGATGTCGTTGATCGGCATTTGAACGGGGTCAATTGAAGAGGAAATGATCAGATTCTGGTCATTTAAATTAAATTAATTATTAAATTAATTTTAATTAATTAAATTAATTTTAAATTAGTTTAATTTAATGAACTCAATTTAATTAACAGCCAGCCCTTCTCAAATGTACAGAAGGGAGGGATGATGATGCCGTAAATACGTATTAGAGGAGTATCAAACTTACACGTAAATGATCTTGAGAAAAAAAATACTCAAATGTCTATTTATTTATTAGTGTTATTGTTATTATCATTATTATTATTTATTAATGGAATAAATAACAATTTAATTGAACATATTTTATCTCTGAGAATACACACGCACATCCGCGAGATCAGGAATAATCGTAAATTCAACGGAATACCCCGATACAAATCATATAGGCAATGTACAGTTTACTCAATAGTAATAGCGCGATAGCGTAGTGGTTAGGGCATAGGATTAGTAATCATAGGGCCCCCAGTTCGATCCCAGCATCGGTAAAAAAATAATAAACTTTTTCAGAGGTAATAACAGTAGAGATTCGTTAANCACCGGCGGATTCAGATCAAGTTCTGATCAGGTAGACATGATCAGATGATGCCTGATGAGAACCTGACCAAGTTTTAACCCAGTAGATCGGATCCGAAAAACTGCAGGATGATTCAGATCAATTTCTGATCAGGTAGGCACGATTTCACCCTGAGATCGACTGTCTGACCCCAATTTGAGCAAATTCGGATTTGATGTCGTTGATCGGCATTTGAACGGGGTCAATTGAAGAGGAAATGATCAGATTCTGGTCATTTAAATTAAATTAATTATTAAATTAATTTTAATTAATTAAATTAATTTTAAATTAGTTTAATTTAATGAACTCAATTTAATTAACAGCCAGCCCTTCTCAAATGTACAGAAGGGAGGGATGATGATGCCGTAAATACGTATTAGAGGAGTATCAAACTTACACGTAAATGATCTTGAGAAAAAAAATACTCAAATGTCTATTTATTTATTAGTGTTATTGTTATTATCATTATTATTATTTATTAATGGAATAAATAACAATTTAATTGAACATATTTTATCTCTGAGAATACACACGCACATCCGCGAGATCAGGAATAATCGTAAATTCAACGGAATACCCCGATACAAATCATATAGGCAATGTACAGTTTACTCAATAGTAATAGCGCGATAGCGTAGTGGTTAGGGCATAGGATTAGTAATCATAGGGCCCCCAGTTCGATCCCAGCATCGGTAAAAAAATAATAAACTTTTTCAGAGGTAATAACAGTAGAGATTCGTTAAGAGAGGCGGCCTACAGTGAAAGAATTGAATTATCTTTTGTTTTGGATTAATTATCATTGATAATTGTTACTGATACTGACAGACAGGTCATCCGGTTTTCATACAGTTGACTTGATCAAGTTCGAAACCATTCGTCCTGATCAAATCCGGATTGGTCAGAGGCGTAACATGTCTGATCAAGACCGGATCCGTCAACTTGATCAATACGTGATCAGTGGTCAGGTTTAACCTGATCCAAACTTGATCAAGACCTGACCGGAATTTCCACTCGGGTTGTTCAGTTAGACTGCGTTTTTCCTTGGGACATAAAATATTGTATATCACATGGTGATGAAAGTATTTTCCCATGATTGCGATTATAATCCGTGTCTTCTGCTCGGATAGTAAAGTCACATTCGTCAAAAAAACTTTTATCGGTCTTGTGACATAATGAATTATTTACGGACACTGTGATAAAATGTATAGTTTCATCATANTTCACCCTGAGATCGACTGTCTGACCCCAATTTGAGCAAATTCGGATTTGATGTCGTTGATCGGCATTTGAACGGGGTCAATTGAAGAGGAAATGATCAGATTCTGGTCATTTAAATTAAATTAATTATTAAATTAATTTTAATTAATTAAATTAATTTTAAATTAGTTTAATTTAATGAACTCAATTTAATTAACAGCCAGCCCTTCTCAAATGTACAGAAGGGAGGGATGATGATGCCGTAAATACGTATTAGAGGAGTATCAAACTTACACGTAAATGATCTTGAGAAAAAAAATACTCAAATGTCTATTTATTTATTAGTGTTATTGTTATTATCATTATTATTATTTATTAATGGAATAAATAACAATTTAATTGAACATATTTTATCTCTGAGAATACACACGCACATCCGCGAGATCAGGAATAATCGTAAATTCAACGGAATACCCCGATACAAATCATATAGGCAATGTACAGTTTACTCAATAGTAATAGCGCGATAGCGTAGTGGTTAGGGCATAGGATTAGTAATCATAGGGCCCCCAGTTCGATCCCAGCATCGGTAAAAAAATAATAAACTTTTTCAGAGGTAATAACAGTAGAGATTCGTTAAGAGAGGCGGCCTACAGTGAAAGAATTGAATTATCTTTTGTTTTGGATTAATTATCATTGATAATTGTTACTGATACTGACAGACAGGTCATCCGGTTTTCATACAGTTGACTTGATCAAGTTCGAAACCATTCGTCCTGATCAAATCCGGATTGGTCAGAGGCGTAACATGTCTGATCAAGACCGGATCCGTCAACTTGATCAATACGTGATCAGTGGTCAGGTTTAACCTGATCCAAACTTGATCAAGACCTGACCGGAATTTCCACTCGGGTTGTTCAGTTAGACTGCGTTTTTCCTTGGGACATAAAATATTGTATATCACATGGTGATGAAAGTATTTTCCCATGATTGCGATTATAATCCGTGTCTTCTGCTCGGATAGTAAAGTCACATTCGTCAAAAAAACTTTTATCGGTCTTGTGACATAATGAATTATTTACGGACACTGTGATAAAATGTATAGTTTCATCATAAAGCAGGAAAAAACTTTTTGGACGACCTCACCTCCGTCTGCCAACACACGAGTCAGAAAATTTTTTCCGGTTGAGTGGCGAATATCATTTGTCGGGAAGTCCTATCCTTAAGGGGAATCAATAATTATGTAATATGAATAAATTCCATTTTACGGATAGTATGAAAATAGCTATTTTCGTCATAAGGCCGAAGTAGCTATTTTCGTCAGAAGGCCGAAAAAAAATTTTCTGACAAGTGTAAGAGTTGCACACCGAGGCGAAGCTGAGGAATACAATCACACGAGACAAAAATGTTGTTTTTGGCCGAATCACGAACTTAATTTTTCATCAAACTGTCCGTAAACGGCGTTTGACGAAAAAATGTAAACGGCGTGTGATGAAAAAATGATTTTCGGGCAACAAGTTATTTAAAATTTTATGCCGCAGAACAAAGTGAGGTACGATATTTAATTCCTCTGGATCGCTAAAATAATATATTATTTTACAACTCTAAAAAAAATAATCAAAACCTCTTTTTTGAACCTTCCTTTTATTTTGTCTCCAATGTAAATTTCTACAACCAGAGGTTTCATAGCTACAAGAAGTTTACCCCCGCCATTGCCGTTAGGGAGAGCGTGACATATTGTTTCCATTCTTGCTTTCCCAGGGCGCTAAAGCGCAATAAAAAACAAGCATAAATATTCCCCATTTCCCTGTGAAGGAACGCAACCACTGCCGACTTGCGTAAGAACAATGCGGCCAAACATCAGAGGGTGATGAGGGGTGGAGCCGGAGGAGTCGCGAAGAGGGGGGGAGGGAGGGGGTAGAGAGGTTGGAGCTTGACTAATTTGTCTGAGTGGCTTTTTCGATGCTCTAGACGCCGGTGATATTTATCAAACCATCCAGAATCATTTCTTCATTAGGTGAAAAAAAGGAAACCTCAATGGCTCATTTTTGTCGATGTCTTGGGGTGGGGGTTGCGGTTGACGACGTTGGAAAGCTTGGGAAATTTCCGACTCTAAACAACAGAAGTTTTTTTGGTTGGAGAATTCTTGAGAATTATCAAGTTTTTGGAACGAGGACGGAAAGTACAAACTTTTCGTACAGGTGTAATTTTTAAGATTTTTTTAGATTTAACTAGGACTGAAAGTTAGGTATTCTTAATTAGGGTTTTTTTATCGCCAGTGTTGCACATAGACAGTTTTCATTATATTTGCATGTGTCGAAATTGAGTGACAAATATAATTTCTTTTCACAGAGCCCTCAAAACGTTGATTCAAAATAATTGTTTGAAAACATTAAATCTTCGTGACACGTTTGATCCTCATGGTTCTGAGTCTCCTAAGAGTCCTCATCATGTCCCATGTTGAGAAAAACAGTGTGAGAGAATTCATGAAAAAGGGTCTAGTCGGATAAGCATGGTGAATCTGCCCCCAGCGAATTTCAAGGCGGCAATTTTTTCACATATTATGCTTATACACATTTTATGCTTAAAAAATTGTTTCGATTTTCTTTTTTTCGAGTACTTCAAAGCTGCTCAAAAATCTGAAAAAATTCTGGAAAATCAAAAACATCAAAATTTAAGAAAAAAATTTTAAATTTATTTTCAATTGTTAAATAATATTTTTAATCGACTCTTCTTTCTTTTAAAAAATCATTCTCATAGGTAAAGATTTTTCTACCACTTTGATCAAAATTGACGAGATTCTAGCCTCAATTCCCCACATTTTGAGAGAAGAAAAGTTTGAATATTTCACCTGCAACACATTCAAAAAAATGAAAACGTCAAATTTTTGAATTTATTCATAGAAATCCTTGCGTTAATCATCCCTACAGGTCTGTTAATTGATTATTATATCTACTCCAGTATTGTGGCACATCATACTTTTGAAGGAGAGCAATTGCTGGGCAAAATCGCTAGCGAAGCGGTAAAACGATTTGAATTGACTGGGTTGTTAGCTGAGTTTCCAGACAATATCTTTGAATCTAAGAGAGATAGCGAAATTTTTGTAATGATCTTTTTTGTAACTCTTGATCGGCAGTACAAAAAAGGCAAATGGTATCTGCTTTAGATTCCGAGATATCAATTGAAAACTAATCAATTCCAAAATCGGCTTGAACTGTTGTGCTGCTACGCTACTGAAGTGAAACAAGTCCAATTTCAATTTGTACCAAATTTGAGTTCAAAAAGCTGCAAAGAAATTTTGGTAACGACCTATTTGTGACTCTCGATTCGCTCTATAAAAAAGGTTATGAGAAAACAATGGATATCTGCGTTAGATTCCGAGATATTCATTGAAAACTGACCAATAATAAAATCGGCTTAAATCCTTTTACCGCTCCCCTATTGGAATGGAATGCAGATTATGATGGAATCCCGAAGCTAAGTAGATTCTTATGTAAATTTTCTTTTTCAACAAATTCAGGTTCAGGAAACCTCGAAGGAATCGAATGAATCAAACAATATGGCTCAATTAGAGGGCAAACATTGTAAATCAAATCCTTGATTCTCAGAAATTAATAATTTCAAATTATAGATTGATTTTTGCCATTAAAATTCCCAAGTTGGTTTCATACTTCTTTATAAAAATCAGGCAAGTTCAGCAAATGAGGGGAAGGAACCAGCGAAATGATTAGGAGAGTTAAATTATCACAAGTTTCAAATGGAAGGGATGAGCAAAATGATTGAAAGTATCGTATAGGCCAAAGTAAGCGCGATGAGCCATTGGACTAAATATATAATCTAGATGTAATCAGAATAGTCGAATCTGAAATGACTCCTATCGAAGTCTTTCCTTAACATTTTGATTTTCTCAATTTTAATCAACTGACAAGTGAATGTTAATTCTACTTAGTTCCCTAATTTCCGATAATTGAATGATATTTTTTACCCACTATTCATCAGGAGATAGTAAGGTTTTGATTACGAATTTGATAATATCAAATGTGTGCTTGATCTGTTCAATTCCCGTGACGATTTACATAATACTTTCTGTCCATAACCTGCGTGGCCTCTTCTTTTCTCGATTCAATTTCTCAGGAGTGAAAGATTTGTGGTATTTTTGTACTTTGGGACCCGCCACGGATTTTTAATTTTATATATGGATTACCAGATATGTTTCATGGTAGAGATTACACATGATGTTTGATGCTTCTTCAACTGATTTCTTTGGAGCTTTCCGAATTCAATTTTAATAAAAATCGGAGTTCAAATAGGACTTTTATTCTGACTCGGAATACCATCATACTTTGTGTTCCATTTCAGTAGCATAGCAGCAAAACGGTTCAAGCCAATTTTGGTATTGGTTAGTTTTCAATGAATATCTCGGAATGTAAGACAGATACCAATTTTCTCATAATCTTTCTTGTAAAGCGAATCAAAAATTACAAAAAAGGTCGTTACAAAAATTTTGCAATCTCTCTTAGATTCGGAGATATTGCCTGGAAACTCAGCTAAGAACTCAGTCAACTCAAATAATTTTATTGCTTTGTTAGCGATTTTGCCCAGCAGTTGCTCTCCTTCAAAAGTTTCATGTGCCACAATACTAGATTGAATATAGTAATCAATTAATAGACCGGTAGGGATGTAACGGAAGGATTTCCATGAAAAAACGCAAACATTTGACGTTTTTATTTTTTTTTTAATGCGTTGCAGGTGGAATTTTCGCACTTTTTTTTTCTCAAAATGTGGGCAATTGAGGCTGGAATCTCGTCAATTTTTGTCAAAGTGGTAGAAAAATCTTCACCGATGAGAATGATTTTTTTTTTTAAAGAAGTGTCGATCAAAAATATAATTTAACAATTAAAAATCAATTAAAAATTTTTTCCTTCAATTTTGACATTCTTTTGATTTTTCAAAAAATTTTCAGATTTTTAAGTAGCTTTGAAGTACTCGAAAAAAAAATCGAAAAAAACAGTTTTTTAAGCATAAAAAATCAGGGGATTGATATAATGATCTGAAATTTTACACAGAATTGTTTTTTTGGGTGGTGAATATGTGAAAAAATTACCGCCTTGAAATTCGCTGGGGGCAGATTCACCATGCTTATCCGGCTAGACCCTTTAGACCTTCGTGACCCCTATGACCCTTATGACCCTCAGAATGTTCGCGACCCGAAGTCCCTTAAAGCCTTCCACCATCCCGAAATCAAAGACAAATAATATATTACGATTATTAAAAAATTTGAAGCATCGTGGCCCTCACAATCCTTGGGGCCCGAAGTTTCTTAAAGGTTTCCGATTTTTCAAAACAAGATAATATGATCATTCAAGAATTTCGTGGCCCTTATACTCTCCCAACTATTACTTAATTATTACCCTCCCAACTGTTAAAGATTTTAAACTCATGACTCTTGTGATCATGATACGCATTTTTATGGACAGTGCGATAAAATAATATATTATGCCATAAGTCCTGTAATGATATTTTGAAATTATGAATGTTGTTTCTTTGTTTTTCACCTGTATAGCTCCAAAAAACGACAGAATAACTCATAAATCGGTAGGGAAGGTCCCGATGAATTGAGTGATTTTTTAATTTGGGGCACGATAGGGTAAAATAATTTTTTTTCTTCAATTTCATGTTCATCAACAGAAGAGTACATTGTAATGATTTTCTATACATTTTTAAAAATTCTCGTTATTCGTCAAATTAATTTGGTTTCTCAAATTCATCATTCATTTCTTCCTAAAATGTAATTTTTTCCTCAATTTCATTTATTTTTCTAAAAATTGAAATTTCCGAATTTATTCATTAGATTTGTTCTGTTCATCTCAATTTTACGAAGTGAAATCCTAATACTTCTAATTGATTGTCTTTATTCTCTTGATTCAATAGTAAAGTCACGTTTATATCAGTAAACAGAGGGTATGCCCAGCAAGTGAGATTCCATTCATCTCATTATTAATTTTTTCCGTCGTTACCGACCGTCGGAGGATGGGTTTAGCTAATTTATATGACTAAGTCTAAATCATGGTGAGAACTCAGTTTTAATTAAAATACCCAATATGGCAGCTCATCCCGGTGTTTGAAAGAATTTTCAATGTTTTTCAATTTTTTAAAATATTTCCTCATTATTCGAGTTTTTTAAGCTTGACTTCTTATTGAATCCTGATCGACCCCATATCAACGCCTTGAATTTCTCAATTTTGGCCTTTTTTTATGTACCCTATTATGCCCTGGCCACCCCGCTTGGCCCCGGTCTCCCCTACTTAACCCCGCTTTCCCGCTCAAGGATGGAAAGTTGTTCTCGAGGGAAGAAGTTACTCACTTTCCTCCCCCTTATTAGGAAGTAAAGCACGACCTTTCCGTGCAGGTGTGTGAAAATATACTATTCTGATGAATGAGACTTTATAATGTGATTTTATAATATACTTTATAACATGAGTTGAAAACTGAATATTTTTGTCGCCGTGTGCTATAATTCATGTGCCAAGGACCGAAAGCCGCTTTCTAACCAAACGAAGTGAAGTTAGAATTCGCAGTTTAACGATCCTAGGCACATAAAGTCGATTTTTCTTCACATCTCTTCATAAAGTTGCTATTTCCCTCTCGCTTTTTACAAACCTCTCAACTCTATTATTCACACATAACGACAAGCTCTATGGGCAACGCGAGGAACATGCCTAACTTTTCGTCCTAGTCGCATAATGTCTCTTTTCTGTCCCTAAAAGTAGTTTTCTCCATGACCTCTCAACATTTAGAACGAAATTACCTCAAAACTACTAAACGGAAATGGAAATTTCCCCGTCTATGCAATGGGGTCATTATCGACCCCATTTCCTGAGTTTCCAGCCCGGTTTTTTATAATTTCATTGAATGTTTAAGGAATTCTGATTACTTACAGTGTCACAGGTTCTTCAGGACTCGACGGAGATGCTATAGACACTGGAGTTGGACGAATCAACGTACCGGGCGATCGACCACGTTCGTCCACCTGTAAAAATAAACCGAGAAAAATTCCATGAATTAATGCATCAGATATTGTTCCCCCACATCATCCTCATGTTTCTAATACCAACGATTCAACCCCAACCGATCACACACCCCATCAGGAATTTTTATCGTTTTACCATTCTGGGGAGGTTTACTCGTCGATATACCGAGAGCACGGTGGTGTGCAACAGGTAGAATCCTACCTGTCCTCAGTTAGAAAGAGTTAGGCTCACACTCCAAGCGAAATCACTGGGTTCGAGGCTATCACTCACTCTCTGCGCCGTAACACTCGAACCCCATTTCCTCACCCCTCTACCCTATCTTTTACTGTGATTCGATCACTTTCCCCTTTAAGTCAAAATCCCGCACGCGACGGCTTCTGTTGCAGAAATTGGCTGTTTTTTTTTATCATTCAAACGAGATGAAGTCGTTTGTTTGGGGTTTTGTTCTCTTTATTGTTGATAATGTGATTGAAGAGAGGGTAGAAAAAAATGTGGGAAAAATCGGGGGTTGGTGGAAACAAATGGAGGATATTGTTCAATTTCCTCAATTTTTTTAACGGCTACTTGATACACAATTTGCCTTCACAAAGCCGTTAAAACGCAGTTTTAAGGTAATTATTAATCAGGTATATTCAGGATTTAGCTAGAGTTTAAGAGGCTTCTTCAGTATAATTTTAGGATATAGAGTGCGGAGGGTAAACATTAAAGGTTGATATTATTGATGTTTACCCCTACTCTATCTATGATATCAACTTTTGATGTTTACCCCAGTGTTTATGTTTATTATTGATGATTCTTTTAATCATCATGAAAACAAGTGGACAATTGCATTTTTTAAATGAATGAGTATAGATATTTTTGCTTATAAATTCACAATTTGCTTCCTACTGGTTTCTTTTTTTTAAATTCCTGTTTCACTATTTTCTGCTTCTATTTTTTCATGTCATGGTGCTATCGTCAATTGAAATGTCATCAAAATTTTGAGTGTCATTCCGTTCTGTCAAATAACTTTACATTGAAATCGGTATTGAAAATGACCCAAAATCTTTATTATTCATGCAATTATCGCCCAAATAAGGGAATATTCAATTAAATATTAGCGAATAGTGGAGGTTAGTCTCATTATATTCTATTATCCATCTTCAGTATGTTTTTTTGGGCGAAAAATTATTACTTCTCTAATTATACAATGAAAATACATTTTTCAAGAAGCTTTCATTTGTTGGTAATCGAGAATTTAATTGAATTGACTCATTTTTAATTATTCAATTGAATATTCAGTCATTTGGGGGATCATTGCATGAATAATAGCAACTTTTTGGCGATTCTCAATACTTGTTCTACTGAAGAAAATAATAACCGCTGAACTACAGCGCACAAACTCTAATTGGCGTCAAAATTCCTTTGACTTATTGACAATTTTTGGTGAAAATTTCAAATAAAAAAAAAGGTTTTTAGTAATTAACGACTAAAAAAAACGTTTGCTCGTATAAAGCCCGTCAAACTGAATATAATGCTATTTATGACATCTCATTTTGAAAGGGTTTTCATGTTTTTTTGTTCAAATTTTGTTAGACAAAAACTAGTCATTTAAAAAAAATCATAACTTCCTCAATTATCAATATTTCTCAATTTTTCTTTTTTCAAAATTTGTGTCTAATCTATATATCTATCTTTTCAGAAAAAAAATGGAGATAAAAATCCCCAGCATCGACTTGTTTGGATTGCTGATTTAGTGTGGATCTGCTCATATCAATTACTCTAACATAAAAATTGGAAACTCAAATGTGAGTAATTACAAAGCTTCTGTTCGAAAGCAAAAACACTATTTTGCAATGGAGTTCAAATTTTGGCGATCATTTCGTTTGCGTCATTAATAAATCTCTGACTATTCCATTCATCTCACATTTTCAATTCAACAATGTTTTTCCATATGTCCACCTCGTTTTCCCGTAAAATCACTGTGAAGTCAAGTTGTTAATGTTTCAGTGAAAAGTTGTGTAATTCCAGGTGGGAATCCACGGGATTCGATCAACAGTGGTTGAGAAAAAAAAAGAGAGAAAAGGAGGTACAGAGGAGAGGGGGGTAGAAGGCAACGTGATTTGCATTCCTCCGGTCCTCTCGTCGGCATAAAAATTCCAGGGCGATAACTTCCTTTGTTCCTTTCCCTCTGTGACCGCGCACAGCGGCTTCAAGCCATCCCTCCAGTATTTTTATTTCCTCTTTTTTTTCTTCTCTTTTTTACCACCGGCTTATATTACATTTTTTTTCCTTGATTAAAGGTACACCGCGAGGCACAAACGTTTGAATATTTTTTCTTCATTTATTTTATTTTTTATAAAACTGTGAAGTAGCATTTTTGGAATTTTTGAATTTTGGGGGAAAGTGTTTGCAATTGATTACTAGGAGATGATTTTCGTGCTTAAGTACATCAAAATTCGTTCTTCATTGCCATTTTTTAAAATTTCGTGGTCTCAGTTTTCCGATGCACAAAAATTGATTCATTGATGCATTAACTTTTTATTAATTCAATATTTATACAATTTTATTGACGTGGATATGTTTACGGTTTCGTTTTGGCGGGTCATTCGGTAAAAACATGCTCATGCAGCCGCGCCATCTATCGGCGATGCTGACGGTCGATACATTACCAACTGTCGATCGATCGGTAAGATACCGATAGGTTGTTAGTCATAGAAATTTCAAGTGCAGAAATTTCTAGATTCAAAATTCCCTATAAAAGGCGGATCGGCGCACTCTGCCATCAGCAGGGTTGGGTAAAATCGGTCAGTTCAAGGGTTTTTTACTTTATACGTACAATACACGTAAATTATGTAAAAAATGTCTAAAATGTAATATGCGGTTTATTACATTCAGCCGGATTTTGAGTGCACGTATTTTACGTAAAATACGTTGAAGAAAGTATAAAATGTAAAAAATATCTAAAAGGTTGTGGAGGTCGAATGTCACGAGGGTCACGAGGGTTACAATAAATGTCACAAGGAGATGGTCAAATTTTACGAGGGTCACAAGTGTTACAAGGAGATGTTCAAATTTCATGAGGGTCACAAGGGGATGGTCAAATTTTACGAGGGTCAGGAGGGTCCCAACGTCGAACGTCGCGAGGGTCACAAGAGGATGAATTTCACGAGGGTCAAACATCACGAAGCTCACAAGGGGATAGTCAAATTTTACGAGGGTCACAAGGGAATAGTCAAATTTACGAGGGTCATCTATCACGAGGGTTACGATAGGATAGTTAAACATCACGAGAGGATGGTCAAATTTGACGAAATCCACGGGGGTCACAATGGTTAAATTTTACGAGGGTCAAACGTCACGAGGGTCCCCAGAGGATGATTAAACTTCACGAGGGTTATACGGAGATGGTCCAATTTCATGAGGGTCACAAGGGAATGGTGAAATTTCACGAGGGTCAAACATCACGTGGGTCACAAGAGGAGGGTCAAATATCACGAAGGTCACGAGGGTGGAGCATCACGAGGGTAACAAGGGGATAGTTAAATTTTATTTTATTATATTTTATACCATCGTGACCCTCGTGAAATTTTACTACCCCTTTATTACCCTCGTGAACTTTCGGATGTTTGACCCTCGTGAAATTTTACCATCCTCTTGTCACCCTCGTGATCCTTGCGATGTTTGACCTTCGTGGAATTTTTTATAAAAACCAATTTGTTATGAAATTAACCAATTGGCTTAATAACCAAATAGGTTAGTGGAGGTTTGAAAAATATCGATATTTCGTGTATCGATACAGACATTTTACAAAATTACTAAGTTAGCATTAGCTTAATAACAGCGTAACATAAATGCCAAAATATGCCAATTCAATTAAACATGAGAAACTAATAATTAATATGGAAACAGAAATTTAAAATTCGAAAAGTTTTGTCTGAGGACATTTTTTGGCACTTACGTTATTTTGCTATTAAGCTAACGATTTGTAGTTTACCCAATGTGACCCACCTTTAGGGCGTAAAATACCTAGTATTATACTTGTATACTAAAGACCGTATGAGAATGGTCCTGATTGGGTACCCCCACTCTTTCGAGTTCAGGCATGGGTCGATGTCCCCCATCACTCGAACCTGAGACCACTCTCATACGGTCCTCAGTATATTATACATCGAGTAATATACATAGAGTATTATACATGCCAAAACCTCGAGTGTAATATACATGGTATTTTATGTGTAAAATACTGGGTATTTTACTGCATGTATTTTACAGGCCCAACCCTGGCCATTAGTCGTAAATTGGCAATCAAACAGTTGACATCGTANCAGTTAGACTGCGTTTTTCCTTGGGACATAAAATATTGTATATCACATGGTGATGAAAGTATTTTCCCATGATTGCGATTATAATCCGTGTCTTCTGCTCGGATAGTAAAGTCACATTCGTCAAAAAAACTTTTATCGGTCTTGTGACATAATGAATTATTTACGGACACTGTGATAAAATGTATAGTTTCATCATAAAGCAGGAAAAAACTTTTTGGACGACCTCACCTCCGTCTGCCAACACACGAGTCAGAAAATTTTTTCCGGTTGAGTGGCGAATATCATTTGTCGGGAAGTCCTATCCTTAAGGGGAATCAATAATTATGTAATATGAATAAATTCCATTTTACGGATAGTATGAAAATAGCTATTTTCGTCATAAGGCCGAAGTAGCTATTTTCGTCAGAAGGCCGAAAAAAAATTTTCTGACAAGTGTAAGAGTTGCACACCGAGGCGAAGCTGAGGAATACAATCACACGAGACAAAAATGTTGTTTTTGGCCGAATCACGAACTTAATTTTTCATCAAACTGTCCGTAAACGGCGTTTGACGAAAAAATGTAAACGGCGTGTGATGAAAAAATGATTTTCGGGCAACAAGTTATTTAAAATTTTATGCCGCAGAACAAAGTGAGGTACGATATTTAATTCCTCTGGATCGCTAAAATAATATATTATTTTACAACTCTAAAAAAAATAATCAAAACCTCTTTTTTGAACCTTCCTTTTATTTTGTCTCCAATGTAAATTTCTACAACCAGAGGTTTCATAGCTACAAGAAGTTTACCCCCGCCATTGCCGTTAGGGAGAGCGTGACATATTGTTTCCATTCTTGCTTTCCCAGGGCGCTAAAGCGCAATAAAAAACAAGCATAAATATTCCCCATTTCCCTGTGAAGGAACGCAACCACTGCCGACTTGCGTAAGAACAATGCGGCCAAACATCAGAGGGTGATGAGGGGTGGAGCCGGAGGAGTCGCGAAGAGGGGGGGAGGGAGGGGGTAGAGAGGTTGGAGCTTGACTAATTTGTCTGAGTGGCTTTTTCGATGCTCTAGACGCCGGTGATATTTATCAAACCATCCAGAATCATTTCTTCATTAGGTGAAAAAAAGGAAACCTCAATGGCTCATTTTTGTCGATGTCTTGGGGTGGGGGTTGCGGTTGACGACGTTGGAAAGCTTGGGAAATTTCCGACTCTAAACAACAGAAGTTTTTTTGGTTGGAGAATTCTTGAGAATTATCAAGTTTTTGGAACGAGGACGGAAAGTACAAACTTTTCGTACAGGTGTAATTTTTAAGATTTTTTTAGATTTAACTAGGACTGAAAGTTAGGTATTCTTAATTAGGGTTTTTTTATCGCCAGTGTTGCACATAGACAGTTTTCATTATATTTGCATGTGTCGAAATTGAGTGACAAATATAATTTCTTTTCACAGAGCCCTCAAAACGTTGATTCAAAATAATTGTTTGAAAACATTAAATCTTCGTGACACGTTTGATCCTCATGGTTCTGAGTCTCCTAAGAGTCCTCATCATGTCCCATGTTGAGAAAAACAGTGTGAGAGAATTCATGAAAAAGGGTCTAGTCGGATAAGCATGGTGAATCTGCCCCCAGCGAATTTCAAGGCGGCAATTTTTTCACATATTATGCTTATACACATTTTATGCTTAAAAAATTGTTTCGATTTTCTTTTTTTCGAGTACTTCAAAGCTGCTCAAAAATCTGAAAAAATTCTGGAAAATCAAAAACATCAAAATTTAAGAAAAAAATTTTAAATTTATTTTCAATTGTTAAATAATATTTTTAATCGACTCTTCTTTCTTTTAAAAAATCATTCTCATAGGTAAAGATTTTTCTACCACTTTGATCAAAATTGACGAGATTCTAGCCTCAATTCCCCACATTTTGAGAGAAGAAAAGTTTGAATATTTCACCTGCAACACATTCAAAAAAATGAAAACGTCAAATTTTTGAATTTATTCATAGAAATCCTTGCGTTAATCATCCCTACAGGTCTGTTAATTGATTATTATATCTACTCCAGTATTGTGGCACATCATACTTTTGAAGGAGAGCAATTGCTGGGCAAAATCGCTAGCGAAGCGGTAAAACGATTTGAATTGACTGGGTTGTTAGCTGAGTTTCCAGACAATATCTTTGAATCTAAGAGAGATAGCGAAATTTTTGTAATGATCTTTTTTGTAACTCTTGATCGGCAGTACAAAAAAGGCAAATGGTATCTGCTTTAGATTCCGAGATATCAATTGAAAACTAATCAATTCCAAAATCGGCTTGAACTGTTGTGCTGCTACGCTACTGAAGTGAAACAAGTCCAATTTCAATTTGTACCAAATTTGAGTTCAAAAAGCTGCAAAGAAATTTTGGTAACGACCTATTTGTGACTCTCGATTCGCTCTATAAAAAAGGTTATGAGAAAACAATGGATATCTGCGTTAGATTCCGAGATATTCATTGAAAACTGACCAATAATAAAATCGGCTTAAATCCTTTTACCGCTCCCCTATTGGAATGGAATGCAGATTATGATGGAATCCCGAAGCTAAGTAGATTCTTATGTAAATTTTCTTTTTCAACAAATTCAGGTTCAGGAAACCTCGAAGGAATCGAATGAATCAAACAATATGGCTCAATTAGAGGGCAAACATTGTAAATCAAATCCTTGATTCTCAGAAATTAATAATTTCAAATTATAGATTGATTTTTGCCATTAAAATTCCCAAGTTGGTTTCATACTTCTTTATAAAAATCAGGCAAGTTCAGCAAATGAGGGGAAGGAACCAGCGAAATGATTAGGAGAGTTAAATTATCACAAGTTTCAAATGGAAGGGATGAGCAAAATGATTGAAAGTATCGTATAGGCCAAAGTAAGCGCGATGAGCCATTGGACTAAATATATAATCTAGATGTAATCAGAATAGTCGAATCTGAAATGACTCCTATCGAAGTCTTTCCTTAACATTTTGATTTTCTCAATTTTAATCAACTGACAAGTGAATGTTAATTCTACTTAGTTCCCTAATTTCCGATAATTGAATGATATTTTTTACCCACTATTCATCAGGAGATAGTAAGGTTTTGATTACGAATTTGATAATATCAAATGTGTGCTTGATCTGTTCAATTCCCGTGACGATTTACATAATACTTTCTGTCCATAACCTGCGTGGCCTCTTCTTTTCTCGATTCAATTTCTCAGGAGTGAAAGATTTGTGGTATTTTTGTACTTTGGGACCCGCCACGGATTTTTAATTTTATATATGGATTACCAGATATGTTTCATGGTAGAGATTACACATGATGTTTGATGCTTCTTCAACTGATTTCTTTGGAGCTTTCCGAATTCAATTTTAATAAAAATCGGAGTTCAAATAGGACTTTTATTCTGACTCGGAATACCATCATACTTTGTGTTCCATTTCAGTAGCATAGCAGCAAAACGGTTCAAGCCAATTTTGGTATTGGTTAGTTTTCAATGAATATCTCGGAATGTAAGACAGATACCAATTTTCTCATAATCTTTCTTGTAAAGCGAATCAAAAATTACAAAAAAGGTCGTTACAAAAATTTTGCAATCTCTCTTAGATTCGGAGATATTGCCTGGAAACTCAGCTAAGAACTCAGTCAACTCAAATAATTTTATTGCTTTGTTAGCGATTTTGCCCAGCAGTTGCTCTCCTTCAAAAGTTTCATGTGCCACAATACTAGATTGAATATAGTAATCAATTAATAGACCGGTAGGGATGTAACGGAAGGATTTCCATGAAAAAACGCAAACATTTGACGTTTTTATTTTTTTTTTAATGCGTTGCAGGTGGAATTTTCGCACTTTTTTTTTCTCAAAATGTGGGCAATTGAGGCTGGAATCTCGTCAATTTTTGTCAAAGTGGTAGAAAAATCTTCACCGATGAGAATGATTTTTTTTTTTAAAGAAGTGTCGATCAAAAATATAATTTAACAATTAAAAATCAATTAAAAATTTTTTCCTTCAATTTTGACATTCTTTTGATTTTTCAAAAAATTTTCAGATTTTTAAGTAGCTTTGAAGTACTCGAAAAAAAAATCGAAAAAAACAGTTTTTTAAGCATAAAAAATCAGGGGATTGATATAATGATCTGAAATTTTACACAGAATTGTTTTTTTGGGTGGTGAATATGTGAAAAAATTACCGCCTTGAAATTCGCTGGGGGCAGATTCACCATGCTTATCCGGCTAGACCCTTTAGACCTTCGTGACCCCTATGACCCTTATGACCCTCAGAATGTTCGCGACCCGAAGTCCCTTAAAGCCTTCCACCATCCCGAAATCAAAGACAAATAATATATTACGATTATTAAAAAATTTGAAGCATCGTGGCCCTCACAATCCTTGGGGCCCGAAGTTTCTTAAAGGTTTCCGATTTTTCAAAACAAGATAATATGATCATTCAAGAATTTCGTGGCCCTTATACTCTCCCAACTATTACTTAATTATTACCCTCCCAACTGTTAAAGATTTTAAACTCATGACTCTTGTGATCATGATACGCATTTTTATGGACAGTGCGATAAAATAATATATTATGCCATAAGTCCTGTAATGATATTTTGAAATTATGAATGTTGTTTCTTTGTTTTTCACCTGTATAGCTCCAAAAAACGACAGAATAACTCATAAATCGGTAGGGAAGGTCCCGATGAATTGAGTGATTTTTTAATTTGGGGCACGATAGGGTAAAATAATTTTTTTTCTTCAATTTCATGTTCATCAACAGAAGAGTACATTGTAATGATTTTCTATACATTTTTAAAAATTCTCGTTATTCGTCAAATTAATTTGGTTTCTCAAATTCATCATTCATTTCTTCCTAAAATGTAATTTTTTCCTCAATTTCATTTATTTTTCTAAAAATTGAAATTTCCGAATTTATTCATTAGATTTGTTCTGTTCATCTCAATTTTACGAAGTGAAATCCTAATACTTCTAATTGATTGTCTTTATTCTCTTGATTCAATAGTAAAGTCACGTTTATATCAGTAAACAGAGGGTATGCCCAGCAAGTGAGATTCCATTCATCTCATTATTAATTTTTTCCGTCGTTACCGACCGTCGGAGGATGGGTTTAGCTAATTTATATGACTAAGTCTAAATCATGGTGAGAACTCAGTTTTAATTAAAATACCCAATATGGCAGCTCATCCCGGTGTTTGAAAGAATTTTCAATGTTTTTCAATTTTTTAAAATATTTCCTCATTATTCGAGTTTTTTAAGCTTGACTTCTTATTGAATCCTGATCGACCCCATATCAACGCCTTGAATTTCTCAATTTTGGCCTTTTTTTATGTACCCTATTATGCCCTGGCCACCCCGCTTGGCCCCGGTCTCCCCTACTTAACCCCGCTTTCCCGCTCAAGGATGGAAAGTTGTTCTCGAGGGAAGAAGTTACTCACTTTCCTCCCCCTTATTAGGAAGTAAAGCACGACCTTTCCGTGCAGGTGTGTGAAAATATACTATTCTGATGAATGAGACTTTATAATGTGATTTTATAATATACTTTATAACATGAGTTGAAAACTGAATATTTTTGTCGCCGTGTGCTATAATTCATGTGCCAAGGACCGAAAGCCGCTTTCTAACCAAACGAAGTGAAGTTAGAATTCGCAGTTTAACGATCCTAGGCACATAAAGTCGATTTTTCTTCACATCTCTTCATAAAGTTGCTATTTCCCTCTCGCTTTTTACAAACCTCTCAACTCTATTATTCACACATAACGACAAGCTCTATGGGCAACGCGAGGAACATGCCTAACTTTTCGTCCTAGTCGCATAATGTCTCTTTTCTGTCCCTAAAAGTAGTTTTCTCCATGACCTCTCAACATTTAGAACGAAATTACCTCAAAACTACTAAACGGAAATGGAAATTTCCCCGTCTATGCAATGGGGTCATTATCGACCCCATTTCCTGAGTTTCCAGCCCGGTTTTTTATAATTTCATTGAATGTTTAAGGAATTCTGATTACTTACAGTGTCACAGGTTCTTCAGGACTCGACGGAGATGCTATAGACACTGGAGTTGGACGAATCAACGTACCGGGCGATCGACCACGTTCGTCCACCTGTAAAAATAAACCGAGAAAAATTCCATGAATTAATGCATCAGATATTGTTCCCCCACATCATCCTCATGTTTCTAATACCAACGATTCAACCCCAACCGATCACACACCCCATCAGGAATTTTTATCGTTTTACCATTCTGGGGAGGTTTACTCGTCGATATACCGAGAGCACGGTGGTGTGCAACAGGTAGAATCCTACCTGTCCTCAGTTAGAAAGAGTTAGGCTCACACTCCAAGCGAAATCACTGGGTTCGAGGCTATCACTCACTCTCTGCGCCGTAACACTCGAACCCCATTTCCTCACCCCTCTACCCTATCTTTTACTGTGATTCGATCACTTTCCCCTTTAAGTCAAAATCCCGCACGCGACGGCTTCTGTTGCAGAAATTGGCTGTTTTTTTTTATCATTCAAACGAGATGAAGTCGTTTGTTTGGGGTTTTGTTCTCTTTATTGTTGATAATGTGATTGAAGAGAGGGTAGAAAAAAATGTGGGAAAAATCGGGGGTTGGTGGAAACAAATGGAGGATATTGTTCAATTTCCTCAATTTTTTTAACGGCTACTTGATACACAATTTGCCTTCACAAAGCCGTTAAAACGCAGTTTTAAGGTAATTATTAATCAGGTATATTCAGGATTTAGCTAGAGTTTAAGAGGCTTCTTCAGTATAATTTTAGGATATAGAGTGCGGAGGGTAAACATTAAAGGTTGATATTATTGATGTTTACCCCTACTCTATCTATGATATCAACTTTTGATGTTTACCCCAGTGTTTATGTTTATTATTGATGATTCTTTTAATCATCATGAAAACAAGTGGACAATTGCATTTTTTAAATGAATGAGTATAGATATTTTTGCTTATAAATTCACAATTTGCTTCCTACTGGTTTCTTTTTTTTAAATTCCTGTTTCACTATTTTCTGCTTCTATTTTTTCATGTCATGGTGCTATCGTCAATTGAAATGTCATCAAAATTTTGAGTGTCATTCCGTTCTGTCAAATAACTTTACATTGAAATCGGTATTGAAAATGACCCAAAATCTTTATTATTCATGCAATTATCGCCCAAATAAGGGAATATTCAATTAAATATTAGCGAATAGTGGAGGTTAGTCTCATTATATTCTATTATCCATCTTCAGTATGTTTTTTTGGGCGAAAAATTATTACTTCTCTAATTATACAATGAAAATACATTTTTCAAGAAGCTTTCATTTGTTGGTAATCGAGAATTTAATTGAATTGACTCATTTTTAATTATTCAATTGAATATTCAGTCATTTGGGGGATCATTGCATGAATAATAGCAACTTTTTGGCGATTCTCAATACTTGTTCTACTGAAGAAAATAATAACCGCTGAACTACAGCGCACAAACTCTAATTGGCGTCAAAATTCCTTTGACTTATTGACAATTTTTGGTGAAAATTTCAAATAAAAAAAAAGGTTTTTAGTAATTAACGACTAAAAAAAACGTTTGCTCGTATAAAGCCCGTCAAACTGAATATAATGCTATTTATGACATCTCATTTTGAAAGGGTTTTCATGTTTTTTTGTTCAAATTTTGTTAGACAAAAACTAGTCATTTAAAAAAAATCATAACTTCCTCAATTATCAATATTTCTCAATTTTTCTTTTTTCAAAATTTGTGTCTAATCTATATATCTATCTTTTCAGAAAAAAAATGGAGATAAAAATCCCCAGCATCGACTTGTTTGGATTGCTGATTTAGTGTGGATCTGCTCATATCAATTACTCTAACATAAAAATTGGAAACTCAAATGTGAGTAATTACAAAGCTTCTGTTCGAAAGCAAAAACACTATTTTGCAATGGAGTTCAAATTTTGGCGATCATTTCGTTTGCGTCATTAATAAATCTCTGACTATTCCATTCATCTCACATTTTCAATTCAACAATGTTTTTCCATATGTCCACCTCGTTTTCCCGTAAAATCACTGTGAAGTCAAGTTGTTAATGTTTCAGTGAAAAGTTGTGTAATTCCAGGTGGGAATCCACGGGATTCGATCAACAGTGGTTGAGAAAAAAAAAGAGAGAAAAGGAGGTACAGAGGAGAGGGGGGTAGAAGGCAACGTGATTTGCATTCCTCCGGTCCTCTCGTCGGCATAAAAATTCCAGGGCGATAACTTCCTTTGTTCCTTTCCCTCTGTGACCGCGCACAGCGGCTTCAAGCCATCCCTCCAGTATTTTTATTTCCTCTTTTTTTTCTTCTCTTTTTTACCACCGGCTTATATTACATTTTTTTTCCTTGATTAAAGGTACACCGCGAGGCACAAACGTTTGAATATTTTTTCTTCATTTATTTTATTTTTTATAAAACTGTGAAGTAGCATTTTTGGAATTTTTGAATTTTGGGGGAAAGTGTTTGCAATTGATTACTAGGAGATGATTTTCGTGCTTAAGTACATCAAAATTCGTTCTTCATTGCCATTTTTTAAAATTTCGTGGTCTCAGTTTTCCGATGCACAAAAATTGATTCATTGATGCATTAACTTTTTATTAATTCAATATTTATACAATTTTATTGACGTGGATATGTTTACGGTTTCGTTTTGGCGGGTCATTCGGTAAAAACATGCTCATGCAGCCGCGCCATCTATCGGCGATGCTGACGGTCGATACATTACCAACTGTCGATCGATCGGTAAGATACCGATAGGTTGTTAGTCATAGAAATTTCAAGTGCAGAAATTTCTAGATTCAAAATTCCCTATAAAAGGCGGATCGGCGCACTCTGCCATCAGCAGGGTTGGGTAAAATCGGTCAGTTCAAGGGTTTTTTACTTTATACGTACAATACACGTAAATTATGTAAAAAATGTCTAAAATGTAATATGCGGTTTATTACATTCAGCCGGATTTTGAGTGCACGTATTTTACGTAAAATACGTTGAAGAAAGTATAAAATGTAAAAAATATCTAAAAGGTTGTGGAGGTCGAATGTCACGAGGGTCACGAGGGTTACAATAAATGTCACAAGGAGATGGTCAAATTTTACGAGGGTCACAAGTGTTACAAGGAGATGTTCAAATTTCATGAGGGTCACAAGGGGATGGTCAAATTTTACGAGGGTCAGGAGGGTCCCAACGTCGAACGTCGCGAGGGTCACAAGAGGATGAATTTCACGAGGGTCAAACATCACGAAGCTCACAAGGGGATGGTCAAATTTTACGAGGGTCACAAGGGAATAGTCAAATTTACGAGGGTCATCTATCACGAGGGTTACGATAGGATAGTTAAACATCACGAGAGGATGGTCAAATTTGACGAAATCCACGGGGGTCACAATGGTTAAATTTTACGAGGGTCAAACGTCACGAGGGTCCCCAGAGGATGATTAAACTTCACGAGGGTTATACGGAGATGGTCCAATTTCATGAGGGTCACAAGGGAATGGTGAAATTTCACGAGGGTCAAACATCACGTGGGTCACAAGAGGAGGGTCAAATATCACGAAGGTCACGAGGGTGGAGCATCACGAGGGTAACAAGGGGATAGTTAAATTTTATTTTATTATATTTTATACCATCGTGACCCTCGTGAAATTTTACTACCCCTTTATTACCCTCGTGAACTTTCGGATGTTTGACCCTCGTGAAATTTTACCATCCTCTTGTCACCCTCGTGATCCTTGCGATGTTTGACCTTCGTGGAATTTTTTATAAAAACCAATTTGTTATGAAATTAACCAATTGGCTTAATAACCAAATAGGTTAGTGGAGGTTTGAAAAATATCGATATTTCGTGTATCGATACAGACATTTTACAAAATTACTAAGTTAGCATTAGCTTAATAACAGCGTAACATAAATGCCAAAATATGCCAATTCAATTAAACATGAGAAACTAATAATTAATATGGAAACAGAAATTTAAAATTCGAAAAGTTTTGTCTGAGGACATTTTTTGGCACTTACGTTATTTTGCTATTAAGCTAACGATTTGTAGTTTACCCAATGTGACCCACCTTTAGGGCGTAAAATACCTAGTATTATACTTGTATACTAAAGACCGTATGAGAATGGTCCTGATTGGGTACCCCCACTCTTTCGAGTTCAGGCATGGGTCGATGTCCCCCATCACTCGAACCTGAGACCACTCTCATACGGTCCTCAGTATATTATACATCGAGTAATATACATAGAGTATTATACATGCCAAAACCTCGAGTGTAATATACATGGTATTTTATGTGTAAAATACTGGGTATTTTACTGCATGTATTTTACAGGCCCAACCCTGGCCATTAGTCGTAAATTGGCAATCAAACAGTTGACATCGTATAAAGTAGAGTGTAAATATCTGGTGTAGTGGTAAGGTCAGACTAGATATTGACATGGATACGTCTATGGTTTCAATATGGGGGGTCATTTTAGGAAACGGTCCTTATGTGTAGCGCCATCTATTGGAATTCTAGAAAATTCTAGACATTTTGAGGTAATTCGAGAAGTTTCTTGAAATTTCGCAAAAATTCAAGGAGTTTCCAGAAAATTCGAGGGAATGCAAGGAGTTTCTAGGAATTTGTGAAAGAAGGAACGACCATGGACGGATCCACGTACAATTACAGCTGTATCGAAGATACAGCCGCCTGCAATTTTTATAATTTTCTTCGAAATTTTCCCGAACAAACAGAAAGATAAACGGAACTTCCAATTGTCTCCAGTTCATAATAAAAACAATAACAATCAGTTCCAACAACCTTTTTTATTTAACATTTAATGTCTCACAAAATCACTTGAAAATATCACAAAATGTTTATTTTCCATTAATAAATATATCTTCCTCTTATCATCTTTACTATAATAGAAAAATATACTCAGAACCATAAAAAAATATCATTTCTACTTAACCTCTTGTCCGGTTCATCATCCGTTCATACTGAAGTATTAGTCTTCAAAAATCATTTAAAAACATGATAAAATGCTTGTTTTCCTAACAAATTAAAAATTTCTTTCTTTCATCCTCTTACTACCATAAAAAATCCTCAGAACCATGAGAAAAAAAAATAGAATTTCTACTTCACCTCTTGACTGCTCCGACGTCCATCTCTACTTAAAAATCTGTCTGCCAAAATCTTTCGGAAAACGTTAAAAAATCCTTTCTCTTCAACAACGAAGATTTCTTCCCGTTCACAAATTCTCAAAAAAATTCTCCTAAAACCCATAAAAAAATTCACCCCCTGTCCGGTCCGACATCCATTTCTACTTGAAAATCTATCTTCCAAAATCGTTCGAAGACGTCACAGAATCCTTTCTCTTAAACACTAGATATTCTTACCGCTCATCACATTTACTCCCATAAAAAATCCTCAGAACCATAAAAAAAAAAAGAATTTCTACTTGACCTCTTGTCTGCTCCGACATCCGTTTCTACTTAACAATCTGTTCTTCAAAATCGTTCGAAAAACGTTACGAAATCTGTTCTCTCAAACAATAAAGATTTGCTCCCCTCATCATATTCCCAGAAAAATCCTTCTCGTACCCATAAAAAAAAATTCACCCCGTCCGTTCCCACATCCGTTTCTACATAAAAATTGACCTCCAAAAATCGTTCAAAAAATGTTACAAAATCGTTTCCCTCTAACAATAAAGATTTCTTCCCCTTATCAAATTCTCAAAAAAATCTTCCTCAGGCCCATAAAAAAAAATTCCCCCCCTATCCATTCCTACATCCGTTTCTGCTTAAAAATATGTTTCCCAAAATCGTTCAAAGACGTCACAGAATCCTTTCTCCCAACCACTAAATATTATTTCCTCTCATCACCTTTACTTCCATAAAAAATCATGCTCAGAACCATGGAATCCAGTTGCAGCTCCACATAAAGCACAGGGGGTAGGTGAGCGGGGGGTCCTGAAGTCAATCCGCTTTGCAGTCCGAGACTACCGGGCAATAAACCGAGACTTCTCTTTGCAGCAAAGGCACCCGAGCCCCAACCCCCAACATTTTCCACCCTCAAACGCCCCCTTCCTCCTGCCCCCCCCCCTTCGCCATCCACTTCTTTCCGGGCACACGGCTGATTAAACGCGCAACTACGTAACGTAACGCAAATATACTGGCCCCCAGCCTCACTTCCACGGCTTCTCCGTTCGTTCCTCGAGTTCCTTCCAACTCACCCACCCCCCTCTCTTTTTTTCCCAGAGTTTTTCGATTCCACCTTTCGTATCTCTTTGAATTCCGAGCTCTCTCTATTTCCCCCCTCTGTCTAGCTCTCCGGTCACTTGACGGAAATATTTATCGAGAGTTTGTTGGAGGGGGAAGGGGGTGGCAGAGTCCCGGGGGTGAGGAAGGATCGTTTGCTCATCGATATAGACTTCCTCATGCCCCCTGATTCTCCAGATGTCGTCACGTCGTCAACTCTTCTTTGATCCTACCGAGGGGTAGTTCTATTACAAATTTTATTTACACTCTTAATTACATTTTCTCGAGAACTCTATGGTTACATTGGTGGAAGGGGGGAGAAGGATGTCTTCTATATTTTATTTTGTTTTTTTTTGTGATAGGACAGGATCTACAATGATATGTAGTCATCTCCGCTGGTTTGGAATAATAATTGAAATTTTGTGAATGTTGAAAAAGGAATGAAATTTTTTTTTTCGTCATTCCAGCCGTACACAGAAAAAAAATGGATTAGCTTTAGAAAGTCATTTCTAGATCTTAGAAACTCCTGGGATGGGGTGGGATCATAAAAACTAACCAATTTGGGGATTGTTTTTAAGAACGAATATTTTCTAAAATCAGTGCTGAATTTTTCCTAATTTTAGAAAATTTTCAGATTGAACTAAAAAATTGCGGCCGAGGTATTTAACGGGCGTAAAAGCCCTATTCATAGGGAGGGGTGCCTAAATATCGGGGGTTTCAGATTTGAGGCGGGGGGATTTTGCAAAGTGGTGAAGGGGGAGGGGGTTGTGAATTGAAGATTCACATACCAAAAAAATGAGTCGGTGAGTTTTTCAAAAACACACCCCTCCTCACCCCCTTCATTTTTCAATAAAAATTTGCTATTTTTCTTAGTTTTGGAGATATTTTTGAAAAACTACAACGATAACCCACCCTTTCATAAAACACTCCTTTTTGCAACCCCCCCCCTTTACAAGCCCCTCACCGTCCGGATATCGCTACGCCCCTTTTTGCAAAATTCTGCCTCAAAAATTGAAAAAAATTTCTAGATTTTAGAAAATATTTTTTTTTAAATTAAGTGTATTTTGGCTTAAAATTCATCCCAATTTTGATCATTAATTTAAAATGATTTTTTTCTAAAACTTAGAAAAAAGTTTATAGATTTTAGAAATCTGAAGGTTAGAAACCACGGTTTCTAAAATTTGGAAACTTTTTTCTAAAGCTAATCCACTTGTTTTCTCTGTGTAAGACTGCGCTTTACGAACGCTACGCGGTCTAGGCCGGAAATACTATTTTTCGTCACTAAGCCAAAACAAACTTTTCTGGTGAATATGAGTTTCATCATATGAGCTAGGAAAGTTAGGACGCATAGCGTTCGTGAAGTGCTACATTAGGGTCGGAATGATAGAAAGACGATTCTGAGGTCCAAAAAAAATTCTCAATAAGTTACATATCCCACCCCGATCAAAACTAAAAAAGAATTTTCAGAATGAAAAAAAAAATAGAGACATTGATGAAGTATTAAAGAGTGAGATTCTTCCCCACCACTTATTTTCCACTACATTCATCACTGTGAAATCGATTCCCCCTCAATTTGGCGTCACTCGAGTGCCCATAATCATTAATGCCATCAGATAAATTTCATTCTACCCCTAAATAATTTTTTAAAATTCTCACGACTGCGAAAAGCTACTGTTTTGCTTTGGCAATCCACTCATGTCTCAAGAGATATTCTAGTACCCACCCAAGGTCATATTTGGGATTAAGGCGGGTGCACAAGAGGTCTCTACTCCTCCCCCCCCCCCCCTCGCTCAATTTTGCGGTGTAGCGAGAAGAGGCTATGCCAACCATTCCAAGCGTTATGTCTAAACCAGCTCCCCCCATTATCTTAACAAATCTAATCTCGCTAGTGGGTGTTTATAAATGTCTTGTTTTCCACGGGAATGGTGAGACAAGGACATTTAGAGACCCACTTCAAGGTTTCACCCCTTTGTGGGGCTGCTTATTTCGGAATTTAAAAAATTCAAAAGACGATTTGCAGACTTCATCAGAAAATATTGAATGTCCTCTTGCGAGTGAATGGTAAGAGATACGACAAAATGTTTAAAATAAAAAATGTTACTCTTAACAACCTGAGCAACTCTGTTTTCTACAATTTCATCGTATCCACAATACTTAAAAAAATATGTCAACTTTAAAATGGCGATCATGTCCGCAACTGATATTACATCAGAAATTTTTCATCACAACTTTATGATCAAACAGCTGGAACTACAAAAAAATGTTCTAGTACAAAAATATTCCTCTCCAAAATATGAAGCACTTTGTTATTCTGCAATTCTATCGTATCCGCAATATTTATGAAGATATGCCAAATTTATAATGGTGATCATGGCCACAACGGAAATTACACTTTATGACCAAGCGGCTGAAGCAATAAAAAAATATTTTGAACACAAAATATACCTCTCCAAAATCTGAACTACTTTAGTTGTTTGCACTTTCATCGTATTCCCAATATTTAAAAAGATATCCGAAGATTAAAATGGAGATCATGTCTGGAACTGATGGTACATCAGGGATTCTTCATCGTCGATTTGCGATAGAATGATTCGAATTACGAAAAAATGTTTCGAAGAACAATGAATTAATTTTACACTATTTGACCGTGTCTGCAAAATTCAAGTGGATATACCAACTTGAAAAACGGCAATATTTGAAACCTCCAATAACGTCTGACTTCTGCCTTGAAAAAAAAGTGCTCGTCAAAACTCAATCCTTTTTCCCCTCACAAATTGATTCCATCCAATTTCTCGGACATTTTACGGTGTAGATGGATGCCTTTGAGTGTGCGAGAGAAAAAAAACATATATTCCCCAACAATTCAGACGAAAAGTTTTCCCTTTTCGCATGTGCATCAGGGATATACGATCCTATGCAAAGGCGTTAGGAGGGCCAAGGGGTTAGCATAATGTCCTCGGGCATACAGGCATAGCCTGTAGCTTTGACACCCCTCAGTGTCGGGTACTTTGTGTGCAAATTACGCCCCCGGATTCAAGCCGAAACTCATACCCACGGGAGTTTGGTAAAAGTCTCACAATATATCGGAAGACGAATTTCGAAATCACGTGATGCTCATTCCCTACTACCAATGATTTTTTCCGTTTTTTTTTCATCTTTCTTTCCGGCAGATATTCAACCCTTCTGGACCACCCCCAAGAGGACAGTTTCCTTGGGAGGGTGCCTTAACATTCCACCAAGCCACAACGAATTAAGTAGAAGAGACGCCGGGTTTTAACTCCAAGCGGGAAAATCCGTGAGGCCATGTGGAGGGAGTAAAAAGGATTCATATTATTGCTCTTAAGGGATTACCGCCCTCTCGCTAGTTCAACGGGGATTTCAACCCTATACTCGGGATTGTAATAACAGGGACTCATGGACTAGTAAAGCTGTTGAATAACTTCTATGATTTCTTCTTTTACTATTGCTATTTGAGGTTGTTGAGGACGAAATCGGATTGAGGTTTTTATTTTTTAAGCAAGGGATCCCGGGCCCGAATTAGCGATGCTGTTGAATTGGCCAAGCCTGGGCCTAGCATTGGCATGCCAAGCCTTGGCGACCCACTCACGGCTAAACATCGACTTTGGACTGGCATGCCAAGTCGCGGCGACTCCTTTACGGCCAAGTGTCGGCTGAACGTCAAATGGCCATTTGTCGAATCCTAAGTCTTGGTCAATAATTAGGTAAACTTCGGACGCCAACACTTGATAAGGGTCAAACAGGGAAGACAAGTTGACCAATTCGAAGGATCAAACTCACATTAGGGTCAGTGCTTAGCAGAGAAACTGAGCGCAATATTCCAACGGGCCAAACGCTCACAAGGGTCACGAGGGTCATCAAGATCAAATAGGGGTAATAGCAAACCTACTTGTAAGGGTTGGACGCTTTTATAAAAGGTCGAATGATCATTAGGGGTCGAATCCCACGTACGAAATGCCAGTGTTGGAGAAACGGGCCAAGCCTGGCACAAGCCTGGGCTTGCCAAGTCTGGGCGCCCAGGCTTGGACCAAGGTTCGGCCATCCCTGGGGACCAGGGCTTGAGTCTCGGGAGAAGGGCGGGTAACCGAGCCTTGGTTGACAGATCTGGCCCAGCCTTGGCCGGACATTGGTATGCCGGAGCTCGATAACCAAGCCTTAGCCAGCGGTGGCCCGGAGCTTGGTCATTGGGCTCCAGCCGTTGGTGTAACTGTAAGGATTAAATCGCAAGGGTGAGATGATGAGAATCATAGGGGTAGAATCATAAGGGTAAAATCTGAAGAGTAAAATTGTAAGGGTCAAATCGCAATAATGGAAAGGGGCGAAAAAATCATAAGACTGAAATTCTGAGGGTTGAATGGTAAGGGTGGAAACTTGAGGGTAAAATATTAAGGGTGTAATCGTAAAAAAATGGTGACATTGTACGTGTTGAAGTCACATGTTACTCGCTAATTATTACGAAAAGAAGAAGAATCGTCATTCAACAGTAATCCTAATTGTTACAATTATTATTGTAATTAATAATAATAATTATTATTATTCATTATTGAATTAATTTACCGATTAAACTGTAGTTGAATCACTTAATATTTCTATCAACTGAATGATAAAACATTCAAGTCGAAAAAAACCGAGATGGAATTAATATGGAAGATTTGAAGTAGAGGTTTTACGAATTGCGCGGTAGACTAGTGGTTAGGGCGTCGGATTAGTAGTCGTGAGGTCGTGGGTTCGAGCCCACGTTAGGGGGTAATATTTTAAGTTAACAAAATCGGTTTTTCAGCGATGATTGCGTTAGGGTTTGGTAGGTAGGGCACAATCAATACTAAAAATCATCCTAAAAAATGTTAATTATTTTGTTTTTGATATTATTGATAATTGCCATGAACAGTTTGGCAGCCAGTGCGGCACCAGTCGCATACCGGTATTGACTTTTTTTCCTCGTTGAACCTATTACGAATGCTGAGGAGTAATATTAAATTACTTGTATTTCAATCACCCATATTATCATATTCATGTAATTAAGTAATGTTTAATTGAGCCTGAACAACTGGCAATCAACGCTGGGCCGAGATGGGCGCCCAGACCTGGCCCGATGTTATCATTCCAGGTTTCAACCAAGTCCGGCGCGGTCCCGGTTGAGGAACGGGTCCCGAAGTTCGGCAGGCCGGCCACCGGGCTTGGGCCAAGCTCGGCCCATTCGTTTTTTCGTACGTGGGATGGGGCATACAGGAAAACGTATAAACAGATGCTAAAGGTCAAATGATCACAAGGTATGTAAGGTTCAAACTCGAGACCTTAATGCTGTAATGTTATTATTTATTGATCATAAATAAATAGGTTGTTTACCATATCTATATTGAGTTTCATAATTACGGAAAATTAAAGAATCAGGTAAGAATACCATATTTTATTCATATAAACGATAAACTTCTTCGTAACTAACAACTCTACGGTGGCCGAGTGGGTCACGGACTAGCAACCCGAAGGTTCCAGGATGGAATCCCGACGAGTCCAACTTTTCACTCATCATTATCAGCGGTTATCGGTTTCTTCAGGAAGAATTGGCCGAAGAATGTACATTAAATAATTTAAAAAAATGTATTAATTAATTTTTTCAACTGTTAAAAATAAGTACTGGGTGGGTCACGGCCGAGGCCAACCAAGGCCGGTTGAGAATTGGCACCTAAGACTCGGCAGCTCGGCTGCCAGTACTGGTCCAATTTTGGCCCGTTTGACTTTTCGTCCCCGGGGTTTTGTGTTTTGGGACAGGTTTATTGAATAATCGGTGCAATAACCGCAGGGGTTATTGAAAGCATGGGAAGGATTGCACTTTTTTGCATCAATCGTGAATGCGAGGATTGGGACCGTATAGGAAAATTCACATTTTTTGACCCTTATGAAATCCTCATGAGGGTCAATGGTCATTATATTCGAGCCTCGTCTTCGAGATTTTAATAACTTGTAGTAGTCCGCCTGCGCCTAGATGGAGCCACACGCTTTCAGAGACCATAGGAAAAGTTGGCTGTGGCACCTCGGCGGTGAGGGCTCGCCATCTTTTCATTGTTTTCGTGTGTGCGCGAGTGGAACGCACACTTTTCAGAGTTTCCAGTTTGTTTTGTTGTAATAATCTATTTTTCTCCGTTTTTACACAGTTTTTCCATAGTCATGCGTGATTGTAAGAAGAGGAAACATAAATTGTGTGGAATATCCAGAAATCTATAGTGAAATTGCAAATATTACGTGCATGGGCTTATCGACTTTTCCTTGGATAAATAATCG
This sequence comes from Diachasma alloeum, assembly GCF_001412515.2. Lineage (NCBI taxonomy): Eukaryota > Metazoa > Arthropoda > Insecta > Hymenoptera > Braconidae > Diachasma > Diachasma alloeum. Next base: position 109,294 of record NW_021680541.1, read on the forward strand.
ATTGGAAATAAAGGTAAGCGATGTTTCATGTCTCTCAGCCTTTTTAGATGCTCGGGTCAGATCCTAGAGACAGAACCAATCGACGTCAAAGGCTTTTTTAGGCCGAGTTTATTCCTTGTCGAACAACTCAGCCTAACCTCATTTTACCTCGTTCTCCTGGTCCTAGAGGCAAAATCGAGAACAAGGAAATTAAAAATGAGATTGTTACAAATATGTCAGATGGATCTTCATCCCTGACATCCAAGACAGTGCGAGCAACAGCTCAGATCCTGTTGTGCTAGACACATCTGCGCCTGACGCACTCAGCTAAGGCTCCAAGCCTTGTTCTACTATTTCAATAGTTGAATCTGCGCTTGACGCATTGATCCAAGGTTCCAAGCCTTGTGCTATTATTTCAATAGTTGAATCTGCGCTTGACGCATTGATCCAAGGTTCCAAGCCTTGTGCTCCTATTTCAATAGTTAAATCTTCGCTTGACGCATTGATCCAAGGCTCCAAGCCTTCTACTACTATTATGATAGGTACATTTGTGCCTGACGCATTAAAGTAAGGCTCTAAGCCTTCAATTACAAATGCAATTGTTGCATCTACACCTGACGCATCATTCAAGGCCTCAAACCTCCAAAATAATATTCCACCTGAACTCGATTCAGGAATATAGGAGTTTCTGGGCCATCGAAGCCTCATGATGCCGAGATCTCTTTTCAGAGTGATCTGGAAGCTCGGAGTTTCTGGCTGGTCTCGAATTTGTTGAGGCACAAATTACACAGATTTATGGAAATATCCACCAAATCTGAATTCAGAGATTGCTTTTATCTCCACCGAACCGTTGATCCATAAAGATAAAGAATTTTTAATCAATCTCAAAAGACGCAGGTTCTGGCCTCGCGGCATTGGGGGCGACTCCTCGAAGTCTGCTCTAGGAAGAGAAACTAGACAATCAAGTCCTCTTCCAGAAGTTATGTGGTTCAAGAAAAATAATAAATTTTTAGTGCCCTTGAGGCTACAGCTCCAGTTTAATCTTTGTATGGCTTCACATTTTTCGGGAAGCTTGAGAAGATTAAAATAAATGTTCAAAATTGTGTCAAGGTTTGGAGATTTATCCACCTTCACAGGAGAATTTAAATTCATTGGATTCAAAGGAGCTTGTTTTGAGAAGTAGAGTTAAAACAAAAGGTTCAAAAACCTTGCATGCTTCAGGTTGAACAACAGGTCCAACCGGAGGCATTTCCTCAATCGTCCCAATGATTCTCGATCGACGTCAGCGTCTCCAGAGTTATCTTACTTCAGGAGAGCAAGAAGTAATGGCAAAAATCTCTGCAGCCATTCTTGAGCATTTCCTTCCCAATGGAAATTAAACTGTTCTAATAGTTTTATTCTAGAGAGACTGAAGAGTCATAAAAGCCTCTTCAATTCTGGCTCTTACCAATTGGTAATTCCTCCAGAATTTCAAATCTCTGAACTGAAAGGGACAGTCCTGAGGGGCGTATAAACAGGTATGTGATCATAGATGTAGTTAAAACCTCTGTATTACTATCAGAATCCTATCAGGATCAGCTCGTCTCATTGTAACTTTTTGTTGGTGAACCACATGATTAGCAATGGTTAATTTTTCACATTAAAAGGTTGAACAAATTTATGAGAATTCATAATTTCAATTGAAGGACATGAACACCCTTCCAAAACTAATACTTTGTGACACATTCACGGATGGAAATGTCTTAAAAGTCGTATAATTCCTGCCCCGGTACATGTGGAGCATGAAAAATTCCGTTGTTTTGGCATGGGTGGTATTTTTTTCCAATTCCTACCCCTCATTTGGAATTGCGACTAGTTCTCTAGCTTCGCGAGAGTCATGAGGGCGGTCATGAATCTTATTGATTCGGAGGCTTGATATCATCCAGTTTTCTAGATGATATTTTATTATTGGTTTTCCGGCTATTGAGTATGGTACCGATACAAAATTAAACTGTCAAGGCTCTTTCTTATCTGGACCGTATTAAAAAGCAAAAAGCGTTGTGATTACCTTAATTTTATCAATGACTCTTACAAGTTTTGCCTAGAAACACCTTATGAAAGATGATATGCGTTATAGCGATTTAAGCAATAAATCGTCTATTTCATCATCCCCAATCTGGAAAATTTATTCCAGTAGAGTGTGTTTTCACCTCATAAGCTCCTTAAAATGTATGGGTCTACATTGGCAGTGAGTATACGCTACACTGAAAAACTTCAAAAAAATATAAAAAAGTCAAGATGATCATTAATTATGGGAATTTTGAATCATCTCTTGTTCTCCTCAACCAGATCTTCCTTAGTAGCTCTTAATTGAGCTGATCAGTCTAGAACAAATATTCTTTCAGACGCAGCCTTCTTAGGTTGGAAATCTATCTCTGCGTTAAAAGATGAAGTCGAAACATTTGGCCAGTATGAGAAAGTCACAACAATATAAATTCCTCAATGTTTTGACCATTCACCTAGCTCTTAGGTGTTTTTTCACGACCTATGATCCTGTGAGTGTTAGTTCAAATTTAATAACATCGCAGGCACTCCCTACGTTAACGGGTTGGAAGGTACAAAATTCTCTCATCTGAACAAATCAGTTCGAGAGTCGTAGCACTGTTGCGAAGGCTTCGGTTGTACGCATCTTACATTCCTTCCAAAGTGAATACTGGAGCTGTACATTGCAATCTAAGTTTTTCAAAACTTAGGTGAGAAGGATTTTTTCAATCCAAAAATGGACCTTTTCTGTCCCTCTTATCAAAATACCAACGCAATCGTTAATGTGTGTAGCACGGCAATCTCCGCGCAGTGTCGATTGACACCTTTTCAGCCTCGATTGGTGACAAAATTTTCTCTACGTATCCCCTACATTTAGCCTGGGAATAAATTGTGAATTTGTCACAATTCGTAGAATTCCAATCGTGAGACCGATGGTATAATGGTCTCCCCCTGTTAGATAGTTCAACTCTGCTTCTTTGCTTTCATTTATCCCATCTCAGAAACAAATTACGATATCAAATCCTTGAAGGATCTTTTACTTTCACCTGGTACCAGGTGCATGTGTCATGACTGATGTTAATGTTTCTCTTTGTCGTTAACAAAGTCTACTCTTGAAAAGTTGTGGATTTTTATAAATGAAAGAAAACTAACTGCTGTTCGACATCTAGTTAGATTATCCTGCATATTTTTAATGGCAGAGTTCAAATAAGAAACAGCAGATGAAACAGTAAACTCCACCAAATCAAGAAACAGTGGGAAAAAATTTAACATTCCAAAGGTTATTTAAAAAATTTTCAAACTACGTCCTGGTAAATCACAATGCATTCACATCTAGTATCTTAAGTGTATTCTGACCTACCACCCAGGTCTTTCCCACTCAAGGCAAATCTGTCAATTCTTCATCTTAATGAAAATCTGTCTTTCTCTTGGCCTTGAGTATTTCGCAGAGACGACAAACGTTTTCTGCCATTAAACTTGAGAACAGTGTCAAAGGTGCGTCAAATCTGGATTTCACGATACCAGACAGGTTACAATCTTCTCGCCCAGGCGATCCACAGCCTCTTTCCCCTTTTCCGTTTTGAAAGGCATCATTTTTGCGCAGCCAAGGTAGCTTTCTGTAGTATGTTGAGATTTTAGATATAACATCTCTATACTGTTCGTTACATTCAGAGAGTTTTATAACTGCGAATCTCCATAAACACTGGCCTAACGGATTATATTGTCCTATAAGTATACAGCAACTCCAGCTGCTGTGAGAAAACGAGTAAGTCTTGAACGGTTTAGAAGTACGATTTGTACATTTCTATAATTGCCGTTGATCAAAGCTTTTTTGTCAAAGTTCTATTGAATGTGGGTTAGTCAATAACTATTCTTTTTGTCCATTAACATTCGTCCTTGAACTCTTTAATATTCATATTCATATTAAATCAGGGGTTTTATTAAAAAAAAAAAAAACAAAACGAAAAAAAAAAGAAAAAATTGGATGATCTGTGAACATCTACAAGTTATCAAAATCTCGAAGACGAGGCTCGAATATAATTGTACGATCAAATGAACTTACCTGTAAGCGAAGTTCGACCGTGATTATATGAAGAGCCTCGTCGAGAGATTCAGTCCTTCCCAACTAGCTTTCCCAAACCCGTCCAATTTTTTCTACACTATTACTTAACTTTAAACTAACGATAAGATGGCGAGCCCTCACCGCCGAGGTGCCACAGCCAATTTTTTCTATGGTCTCTGAAGGCGTGTGGCTCCATCTAGCCGCAGGCGGACTACTACAAGTTATTAAAATCTCTCGACGAGGCTCTTCATATAATCACGATCGAACTTCACTTACAGGTAAGTTCGTTTGATTGTACAAATATCAACATTTTGATGGTTATGTGACACCCATGTGATTGACCCTCATAAGGGTAAAAAATCAAATATCATTGACAACCCTTCACAGAGAAAAAAAAATCATGCAATTGATCAATTCATCATGGTTAAATTTAGGCTTCGAAGAATGATAAACTCAACCATCATTTCAAATTATTTTTATGGAAAAAATTCTAGAAATGATCCGTATTATTCTTATTTTCATCCACTTTTTTCTTGAATCTGAAATTCTTCCGATAAATTCCATGTCTTTTTTTACTAGATTCTAGAAACTTCGATTCTAAACTTGTATTTTTTGAAATATTTTCCTTTCTAAGAAGAATTCGCGTGAGTTGTGCCAAAAGGTCCTATAAACACTTTCCCAGGTGATATAGCATCTCCACGTTTCAGATGATTCTGAGTCATCTGAGCCTAACTTTTTGAGACATTTTTTTTGCTCTTTCTAGAGTAAATTCGAAGATTGTCCAAATTTGGACCAAAAATGTATAATCACTTCCTGAGAGAGTACAAAATCTCCAAGTTTCAGATGAGTCTGACTCATTTTTATCTAACATTTTGAGACAATTTTTTTGGTTTACTCAGAGGGAATTGAGAATTTTTTTACGAAACTAAAAGGGCGTATTCCTGTTTTTTGGGGGATTAATAAATATTCATGCTTAGATGATTCTGAATTTTTTTGAGACCATTTTTTGAGTTAATCTGGAATGAATGATTAACACAAAATTGTATTGTGAGTGATTTCGCCAGTAATTGGTCCGGTTTCGTTCCTTGAAAATTTTAACTTTGTAGAGACTTCCGATGGTTTTTTTTACTATCAAAAGAGCTTTGAAAAACCATTATCGTCGGAAAAGTCAATTTCTTTGATTTTCGACTTTTTGTCATCTTTTTGTTGAAATTCTGGGTCTCAGAAGAAATGATAAGACATTTTTTGAGTCTTTAATATGTATCATTGGTGGAAATTTCCCGTTCTTTCAATTAAGCAAGGTTTAAAGTTGTTCACAGCACCAGAAATGTCCTGAAATTGCGAAGAAAATTAAGAATTCCATGTTGTATCACCTTTTTCCATCTGGATTGGAGATTTTTCATTTTTTTTTCTGGAACTGACTTTTTGTTTCGGAAAGTATCCAAAAATCAAGGTGGGACTCCACTCTATTCTATCTAAACATCATTTCTGCCCTGTTTTTCCTTCTTTTTGATTTTTTTTTTCATTAATTAAAAATGTTTTTCTTTTTCCAATGAAAACTTTTTTTGCGAAGAAATTTAAAAAAGGAATTTTTTTTGGAAAAGTATGTATACGATCACTGGGCTCGAATTTTTAAAGTCTCCTAATTATTTTTGAGCAGACCAAAAACTATGTTCCGAAAAATTAGGCTCAAATGACCCAGACATATCTGAAACGTGAAAATTTATTATTCCCTAGGAAAGTATACAACTTTTTTATCCGTATTTTCAAAAAATTAAAAAATTCCCCATAAAAAAATAAAAAAAATTGTCTCGAAAAATTGGGCTCAGATGACTCAGAATCATCCAAAACGTGGAGATTTCGTATTGTCCTGGAAAGTGTTTATACGACCGTTTGGCACAAATTTTCAAAAAATTCCAAAAATTACGTGTAAAAAAATAAAAAAATTGGTCTCGTAAAATTGAGTTCAGATGACTCAACATCATCTAAAATGTGGAGATTTCGCATTCCCTCGGAGTGTTTATACGGCCTTTTGGGCTGAATGTTCAAAATTTTTCAAATTCCTTGTAAAAAAATAAAAAATTTTGTTTCGAAAAAATAGGCTCAGATGACTCAGAATGATCTGAAGTGTGGACATTTTATATCCCCTGGGAAAGTGTTTATACGACCGTTTGGCACAAATTTTCGGAAAAACAAAAAAAAATGTTTATACGACCTTTTGGCACAACTCACGCGAATTGTCCACTTGAGGGGATAGTGAATCTGCATGTTTTAGATGATTCTGAATCATCTGAGCCCAACTTTTGAGGACATTTATTTTTTATTTTTTAAAGGGAATTTGGAAATTTGGAAATGGACCAAAAAGTAAAACAAAATGTTTCTTTAGAGGATAATGAATCTGCACATTTCAGATGATGCTGAATCGTCTGAGCCCAACCTTTTAGGACAATTTTTTCCATTTTTTCAAAGGTTCAATTCAAATTTCCAAAATGCCTTTCATTTTGAAAATGTGCTAATAGGGGGAACTTAATCCCCTAATTCGATAGATTCCAGAATATTTTTGCCTTGAAACCATCACTTTTTGGTTGATTAATTTCATTTATTCATTTTGTGAAATTAATTTTTTTTTCTAGATTTTAGCCGGATGCAAGTTCTAAACTGCAGATTCTAGAATCTAGAAAAAAAATCTTGAATTTACATTTTTTTTCCTCTGTGTTATGGATAAGGTGTTTTGGGTTTTGGGAAAGGGTTGGCGGGTAAGTATATCCAATACATCGGAATGATTACATATACCTTTTTTGAATCTTTTTTTGAATCGATGTTAAATGTAAGGGTTCCGACCTCTCGGAAATTTTTGACTCTTAGAGACATGAGGGTCAATGCTCAATATCAACATTGTGATCGTTATGTGACGCTCATGAGGGTCACAAGGGTCAGTCGTTGATATTGGAAATTCGACCCTATAATACAAAACCCCTATAAGGGTTAATCGCTGATATTTGAAATTTGACCCTTATGAGTAAAGGGTTCTGTGTTTTGGGAAAGAGGTGACGGGTATACTGAATGTTTCGGTATGATTGCACTTTTTTGCATACCCGAGTAGAAATTTCGTCAGGCAGGCCTTTTGGCAGAGAAGGCCTTGCTCCGGTACCGATACGGTATACCTGATTACGGTATGCCAGACCAGGGCCTGAACCATTGCATGTTCACTTTACCAATAAATTGCACTATTGCATGTTCACCTTACCAATAAATTCTAAACTTTAAGCAGGCATGCCTGATCATGCCCCAGTCAGGGCCGTTTGACCGTACCGTGATAGAGAGAAATTAAAGTTACATGAGGCATGTCTGATAAGGGAAATTCCGGGGTCTTTTTCAGCCTATTTTGATTGAACACGAGTGCTTGTTGAGTATATCGGATACGGCCAACTCGATCCGGTCGTGATCAGGACCAGGTAAGGTATGCCGGGAATTCTTAACTTCGAAAATTCTATAAGTTCAATACGGCGAACCTGATACGGCAATGATCAGGTCCGGATAAGGCATATCGTACGGGAAAAATTTTCATCCAACAGAGTTGGGGTGGAAATGGTGAAGGGGGGTGGGTCGGAGGGAAGGGGGGATGATGATCGGGAATATTATACTAATGGATATTATTCTAGATTTAGTTTAATAGTACAATTTTATTGGGAGTATTATTAATTTTAATTATTAATTTATTACTTTTAAGCTTAATACGGTGGTCGAGTGGATAGGGTACAGAGCTACACTACGCGGAGGGCCCCGAGTTCAAGTGCTGCTCTGGGTGATTTTTTTTTCTTTTTTTTCTTGACCCGCCTATTCTGGGAATAGGCGAGAATGAGCACTATTTCTTTATTTATTATTCATTTTCGGCCCAATTTAATAATTCAGTTAGCAATTCATTAATTTGTAGCAAAGTCTATGTCAGGTAAGGGCGAAACCAGGCCGCCTGTCACGGCCCTTATCGGGTTTAGAAATCAGGTCCTGATTATGTTTTGCGCTACATTTCATATCAGGCCCTGATGTGGTAACCGTAACAGGGCCGGATCTTTTCTACGGCACAGCGGACCAGGGCCCGACCTGCCAAATACTAAAATTTCTACTCGGGTAGCTGTTGAATGTGAGAGTCGAGACCTCTCGTGAATTTTGGCCCTTACGAGACCCTCATGAGAGTCAAAGGACAATATCAAAATATTGATCGTTATGTGATCCCTATGAGGGCAATGAGGGTCAACCGTCGATTTTTGAATGATTCTTATAAGACTGTGTGATTGACCCTCATAATGGTGAATCTTAGATATTTGAATTTTGACCCTTATGAGTAAGGGGTTTTGGGTTTTGGAAAAAGGTTAACGGGGAGCTATATTGAATGCATCGGAATGATTAAACTTTTTTTCGAATATATGTGGAATGTGAGGGTTGGGACCTCATGGAATTTCTACCCTTAGGAAACCCTCATAAGATTCATTAGTCACTAACAACATTTTGATCGATGCGCATAAGGGTCCATCATCGGTGTTCAAATATCCCTCATAAGTTTATTCAGTTGATCCTTATAAGGAGTAAAATTCGAAAATCGACGATTCACCCTCACGAGGGTCACCATTATAGGTTAAAAAGGACTATTAAGAACTTAAAACATTCATGACCTTCAAGACCCTTGCGTCCCTAAATTTTGTAAGTGGTGGCACCATCTTCCAATTTGAAACACGCAATATGAAATGATCATCAAGGACTTTGGACCTTTATGGTCCTCACGACCCTCATAACTCAATTGTCTTTATTAAATTATGACGTATGTGATACTCATAAAGTTCGAAATTATAATATTGACGTTTGACTCCCATGAGTATCACATAAAGGTTAAAATTTAATATCAACAACTGACGAACTGGGTCACCAGTGTCGTAAGTGTCACGCAGATCTATAGTTCTGAATAGGCATTCTAAATTATTTGCCTCAAGACGATAGACGCCCAGAATCCTTAGGGGACTAGAGGTCATAAGGGTCGTAAGGGCCACGAGGTCGAAAGTCGCTGTCGTTTTTTCCCAAAGCCCCAATGTAATCATTTGACTCACGAGGACAACCCGTGAGGGTTAAACCACAATAGCGAAATTCGGACTTTTCACAATGATTTTGACTCTTGAGTCTTCTTCCAAAAATCCACCTTTTAAGTGACAATTATAAAAGTCAATAAGTCTCATCTCCAGTCCATTAGACCCTTATCTGACCCTTACATGATGCTCACTAAACTCAAACGGCAATAATTAAATTTTGACACTTATGTGATATTCGACCCTTTACAAACCCTCACAACGGTCAGAGTAAATCATCATTTCATATCCCCTTCAATCGATTTATAATTTTGCATTATAGATAACCATGCAAAAATTTATTCCCTCAAACTGACACTCGTAATTCGTGTTTTCACATGAAAATAACATGGAGGCGTCTGTGGCTCGTCTTACATTATTTAGGAGGAGTGAAAAAGACAGGATGAAGATGAGGAGGGTGGCCCCGATGTAGCCGCATGCTAATCACTCGACCGAGATTGAATAATGAATCAGTATTCTTTCCCTGGGTATGGCCTCAGCCGTCCTCCTCACTTCTACGTGACAGGTTTTTTATTACCCCTAGACGTCTGGGGTGACTTCGACGGAACGTCCAGAGAAGAGTTTTCCCGTTTTATCCAGGGATCGTTAGTGCCATCCATCCGGGATTAGACCCATCGAATTTTGATTAGAGAGTAAATGAGAAAAATTCTAGGGAAACCATTGCGTATCTCTCGATATTATAAAAGTACAAATTAATGCCCGACAGTCATGAGAAGGTAATGATGGTCGGAAGGTGATGTGTGCAGGGATCACAAGGGTCAAAGGTGTCATAATGCTTTATCTGAGGATTCTCTGTAGTTTATTATAATATTAGGGAGTCTCATTGATACAATTCTGACCCTTTTGACGTTCAGGAGTGTATAAGGGCCAATGAGGGTCAGAAGCGTCACAATCTCATATGACCCTTCCGAATCGTATGATTCGGCCGTTCTGACCCTTAAGACCCTTAAATGGAGATAGGGGTAAAAATATAAGGGCCATAGGGGTCAAAATATCCTATGAGATGCAATACGGGGCCCTCATATATGTTATTCTGACTCTTCAGACTCTCGAATGGAATTAAGAGTCAACTTGATTTCCAGTCATACTAATAGTAGAAGGGTCACGCGTAATGAGGATCATAAGGACCCAAACCTCATATGATACCATTTTCATGAGACGCCATATGGAGACCTTCATTCATAAAATTCTGACCCTTCCGAATCGTTTACGGCAGTTCCGAACCTTCTGACCTTTATAACGAAATAAGAGTAAAATCGATTTTTGGTCATAGTTATAGTAGAAGGGGCATAAAATATAAGGGCTGTAAGTGTCGAAATCTCCTGAAAACCCTCATAAAAAAAAATGAAATCCCTCATAGTAAAAAATCAAGACCTTCGGATCCTCACATGAAAATAAAGGTCAAATCGATGTCCGATCATAGTGATAGTAGAGGGGTCATGAGTAATGAGGACCATGAGGGTCAAAATCTTATATGATTCCATTTTCATGAGACGCCATAGGGAAACCCTCATAAAAAAATTAAGACCTTCGGACCAGCAAATGGAAGTAAGGGTAACATCGATTTCTTGTCATACTGATAGTACAAGGGTCACAAATAATAAGGGCCATAAGGGCCGAAACCTTATATAATTGTCATGAGACCCATATGGAGACCCTGATTTATAATATTCTGACCCTCCAACTCGTATAGGGCAGTTCTAATTCTTTCGACTTTTGTGACATTAAATATAAGGGCCGTAAGGGTTACAATCTCATAAAACCATTTTCATGAGACACCAGATGGAAAACTTCATTTAAATAAATGAATATCTTCGGACCCTTAAATGGAAAGAATGGTAAAATCGATTTCTGGTAACACCAATAGTATACAACTGGTACGTGAAATAAACGTAAGGGTTAAAACATAAGGGTCAGATATACGGGGTTTAACATGTTGATTTTCATACATGGAGGTCAGAAAATGAAGATAAAAAAAAATTCTCGTAAAAAAAAGAAAAAAATTCTAAGACGCTGCAAAATAAAGTTTGCAGCAATAATTCACGATAAAATAAATATATTACCCTTTAAAATTCCCCATGAAATTGAAATTATAATTTCAAGTGGTGGAATATACCTTTTTTTTCGTCCGTTTTATTAAAGAACAATAGAGGTACCTCCTCGAGGGTAAGAAACATTTTTAATATAATTAAGTGGGAAATCTTTGCGGATGCCCAACCACCCACGGTTTTACTCAAAAGAAGGGTAAATCTCTCTCTTGGAGAGAAGCTTGGATGTAAGAAGGGTTGTATTCAGGCTTGCCTACGGGGCATGTTAATGCACTCTGAGATCTTAGCACTTACACTCCAACACGCCCAGTCCGTATAACCCACCCCATACTCTTCATCCACGAGAAAACCATTTCGCTCTCTTTTCCACTCGTAGACATTTTCTCGTTTAAACTACCCCTCAACCCCTGAAAAAGCGAGTGAGACGCCTCCAGAGGGCTTTCACGGACGACGCCTTAAATCCGAATCTCTTCTAACCCCCGACTCCCCTGCCCCCCCCGCCGTCAAACTACTCCCTTCCACCCACTTATACCGTAAAGAACCACCCCCTCGGGTTCTCACAGAGGATAAAAATTTTAATCCAATAGAAATAATAAAAATGAATTAATTTTTCAAATGGTTGAGAGTCAAGGCGTAACCAATATGTTCACTTGAATCCACTATTCCAAAACATAGTGTTGCCTCGCTTATAGAAGGTGGCCATTATTTACATATACAATCCTAGTTTCCAATTGAAGTTATTAATATAGAAAAAATATAAATTCATTATGGACAGGTTCATAGCGGAACATAGTGACATACACTGAGAGAAACATAATTCTTCTGACTATATTTCATCACCATCGCATTATATTCAAAAAGTCCTTAACAATTTTTCGTGGGTTACGGTAACTATGGTCGGAGAAGTAATTACTACAATGGAATGTAGTTATTGCAATTATTTTATAGTTCTACTCACGATAGATTTGTCGTGGTTACTTTTGAACTTTGGTTAGTTTAACTGCATATTGATTTGCAAAAATTACGCTTGTGAAGTTACCATAATGTTATGTGCCGCATACAAAAAAAAATCGTATCGTTCACCAAAATGCCTCAACTATTTTCTTATTGTAAATCGAACTTCAGCTTTGTCTCTCAGTGTATGAGTACTTCCCGAGTCCAACTTAAGGGGTATGGGTATCTTTGGAATTTCAAAAAATCCATTTTTTGTTTTGTTCATATTTTTAGTCTAGAGTCTTATCTTCACTTAGAACTCAAATTTTTGTAAAAATTCCAAAAATTGACAGAGTTGTGGTGATTCTCGTGAAATGCCCGATGCGCTGCAGCAAAATGTTTTCTCTTGCGGTTTTTTCGAAACTATGTCTTTTGATACGGTGAACGTCGTATCTCGGAATCTATTCATCCGATTCACTTCATCTCTGGATGGAGGATAGTTAATGCCATTTTTCATCAAAGTATCAGATGGTATTTGTTTATCCATTTGTTAATAACAAATACTTTAAGTCGTTGTTTTGTTGAAAATCGACTTTTTTCTTCCGCAGCTTGACATTTTCGTAATTTTTTTAATTTCGAAAAATTACCGACTGTTAGTTGATTCGACCCTTAAACTCAACGTGGATTTTTTTTTAAATAAAAAAGAATCTAGCAAAACAATGTGAAATCGTAGTTATCGGTAAAATTTCAATCTCCTTATTCCAAAATTCTCTCCAACGAAAAAAATTGAAAATTGGCCAGATTTTACGGCTCCAAAGGTAGCCATACCCTTTAAAAGCGAATCGTAGCTCACATCTCTCGTCCGTTCAAGGGACTCAAGCCAATACCGAAAATGCCCAAACGATGAGGCCCTACGGTTCGATGCAGCCTTAAAGGATGACAGACGTACTATTTTATTGCAGCACAACTAATATCATCTCTCTTGAATTCTATCAAAGGTTCATTGGTTTGAACCAATAAAAAGTTGCTTCAGGCGATTCACATGAACGCGACAATACGAAACAATAGGGCGTTGAGTGAACAGCTGATCGATTCTCTATATTTTTCATTCAGTGATGAATACTTGGTGGTCGTTGTTGTTTCGCACCTAAAAGATGTCCGTTATTTATATATACACAGAGAGAAATCTTCTAGAAAAACTCTAATGAGTACTGAAAAAAATCACAATCCACCGGTTGTGAAAAATTCTAGTGCTGTTAAGGTAAAATTTCTCATGATTGCTGGTAAAATTTCTGGGGATTTCTGTGAAATTTTCACAGAAATACGGGGAAAAATTCACGTTGTCTCAAATAAAACTTCCAGTGTCATCACTGGAATTTTCCCCTGGCCGTCACTTTGCGCCTCTTTTACCGTGCTAGCACTAGAATTTTTCTAAAAAATTTCTCTCCGTGTAGAATTCTATTATCCAATTAAAGTAATTAACATAGAAAAATTATAAATTTGTGACGACTCGGGTCGTCAAGACTAATATATTTTTTTTATTAAAATAACTTCATAATTTTTGAAAAATCAATAAGACCTTCCAAGGCAAATTGTCATTCAAACCAGGATCTAGGAGTCTTCTCTCATTTTTGAGAATCGGGAAGGAAAAACCGTTATTCCTTCCCCATTCTAATTATTTTTTATCATCCCCAATGCTCAAAACTCCAAGACAACGGGCCCCATCAAGAAGAGGAGGCCCTGATAAAAATCTCTTGGGGCCAACGACATCCAGATCAACTCGTCGAGACATCTAGAGAGAGGATCAGCCTATGGCATCCTTCTCCAGGGAACGTGCATATCAAATGGCTACAAAAGATGTCCTTAACCGAGGATTCAAGGCCATCAATCGAGCTACCAACATCTCTAGACATCCTGGCGCAAGAAACACCCGGAGGAGGAACTCGTTTCCTGCTTGCTTGAGGAAAAAAGCATCAGGAAGCCGCCGAGGAGGATCCTAGCCAAAAAACCCCTTTAAAGAAATTCTTAGAAAATCAATTCCACGAATTAACATACAAACTCAACAGTTATGTGAAAAATTCTTTATCCAATTAAATTCATCGTTAGAAACTCTCAAGGAAGTGTGAGAACTCCAACATCCAATCAAATCACGTGTCTTAAAAAATTAGGGGGAAGTTCCTTCCCACAAAATCACCCCTTTGAGGTAGCCCAAGCCATTCAACCAACGCTTGGGCAGAGTTGGCTCCTAGCTGCCATGCAGAGTAGTCGTGTCCGCTAGATTAGCATCATTCTCTCGCAATTTTGTTATTAATTTGTCGATAAATATTATTCTGGCTGAAGCTCATCCTGGAAGGCAGTGGTCTCTTCAATTGGATAGGTGGGCAAAGTCAAAAATTCTATAAATTCAAAGGAAAATCAAGATTTGTTTGATCTTTTCGATGTGTCTGGACAAGCTCCCAATATGGCGACTTGTCCAAGCCTTTGTTTGGCGTCTCTTTGAGTTGTGGGAGTCGTGATCAATTCCCTCAGTCGATTACAAATCAAAATATTACAAAATCATAATATTACGCAATAAAAATATTATGGATTAAAAATATTACAGATTAAAAATATTACGAGATAAAAATATTACGATAATAAAAATATCATGGGTTGAAAATATTACGGAGGAAAATACTATGATTGAAAATTATTTTACAATAATATGATGTTGACAATATATTCACCTAGATTATTAGCATTATTATAAAAATCAATAACTTCTAAAAAACTATAACTACTTAGCCATACAATTTCCTTGCGCATGAATGAACGAATCAATTATGAAATTGCCGGTCATTCAGTATCTCCTCCAAAATGCAAAAAGTATACGAGTCGGGAAGGACGTCTTTTTTTATGCGTTCAAAATTGGAGTGATGATTGCGATATTTATGATTACTTAAATGGAATTGCCCAAAATATTAAAATTTAAAATTAATTGGGGACAAAAGTTAATCGTGAAAAAAATATGTAGCAATATTATAATTTATAAATAACGTTGAGAATATGTCATTTGCCATTTGTTGTATCATACAAATTATATATTAATTATCAATATTTCATTTGTTAATTACAAAATTTCCATTAATATTTCTGGTTTTATTTCCTCCATTTTTAATTTGTTATATTTGTTATATTTCAACATGTAATATTTTTATCCCGTAATATTTTTAATCCGTAATATCTTTATCCCGTAACATTTTTAATCAGTAATATTTTTGTGTAATATTTTGATATCGTAATATTTTGATGGGTCACCCCACAGTCGATTTGAAAATAATTTAAATTGAATTTAATCGAATCTAAGTTGAGATTTTGGAGTTTATTTGTTTTTCTCTGATTTTGAGGGAAATTATCGAGAAGTACTAGAATTTAATTCAAATGAAGAATAGATTTTTCATTATATTTTGCCAGCAATAATTCAGAGGGTGAATTCCCCCCTATTTGATGATCAAGAGGGTCCAAACCCCTTATCCACCATATTTTTGTACATTTTTCCTATTTTTCTTTTGTTAGAAATACAATAAGCCATATTTTTCATTATTCTTGTGTTTTCTTTGAGTACTGGAGTGGAGAACATCCCAAAGAGGGGGTATCGTCCCCCCTTCCCCTTGTCTTAAGAGAATTTGCTTGAAGAAGAGCATAATTAGCCGAGGAACTATTTTCAAAATTAAATATAATTAGAGAGGAGTCAATGCACTCTCTCAAATTAAAACATCGACTGGCGCCCAAATAATTAGAATTTGTGGAGGAAAATCACATAAATCACATAAAAAATAATTTATCATTGTGACTACGAGTTTTTTAGTACGTCACAAATTCATTATGAATAGTTAAATAGTGGAACATTGTGACATTTGAGTATTTTCCGGGTCTAACTTGAAGGCAAATAGTAGCTTATATCTGTCGTCCCGTCAAGGGACTCAAGTCAATACCGAAAATGTCCAAACAATGGGGCTTCGAGGTTCGATATGGCTTTTTGGCTTAGTAGTGACCTTATGTATTAGAACAGTTAGATATCCCCCGACCTCAGTGCAATCGTGTAAAATAAAAATGAACTAAATGACAGTGAACAAACAGACCAAACAAAAATAAACTAACACTCATTAAAACAGAAGAATACCAATTAATAACAATAATAAGAGAATCAATTTGTAATTTTCTTAGTGATACTAAATTGTTAGCCCGAGTGTACCAACCCCAGGATTGGTATAAGTAGATTTATACAAAAAAAAGCTTTATTTTGAAATTGATCATTTCAAATGGAGACTTTCAAGTCTCAAATTGAGACGTAAAAATCTCTATTGAATCCTTTCGAAAGTCCCACTTTAACATCTTTGAAACCTCAAAATAAGGATTTTTCCCTAGGTGTATTTTGAATACTTGTAAATTGAAAACGTCTCAAAACCAGTGTTTGGAACCGAAACTCTCAGATTGAGACTTATGGAAGTTTCAAATTGGGAATTTCGAAAATCTTAAATTGAGTTCTGAAACTCTCAACTTGAGATTTTAGAAAGCCTGAGGTTGAGACTTTCAAGTCTCAATTTAAGACTTGAAAATCTCAATTGGAGACTTGAAAATCTCAATTTAAACCATCTGAAAGTCTGAAGTTAAGACTTTAAGTGTTCCAAATGACGACTGAAAAATCTCGAATTAGGATTGTCAGAAGGGTAAAATTGAGATTTCCAAGGCTCAAACTGAGACTTGAAAATTTTTTCTTGATCCTTTCAAAAGTCTCAATTTAAGATCGTTGGAATTTCAAAACAAGGATTTTTTTCCTGGGTGTACTTTAAAGTAGTATGGTCACGGATCGATTTCCAAGATTAAAATATGAAATAATTTTTTTATAAAAGTTAATATCAATAAAAACCTCCTGGTGCAATTTGTGGTACATTGATCGTTTAGTATGGTTGATAAGAATTAATAAAAAACTAGATTTTAACACAGAGTCTTATGGGCAAATCACATTTTTGGGTGGTTTTTATGATAAATCCAAGATTAAATTATTAAAAAAATTCCAAAAAATGGAAAAAAAACAAAAATTTACGACCATCGATGAAAATTATTGACCGTTTGGAACTTTAGTTATAAATAATATCTGCTCCTCGGTGTTCGGAAATTGCGTGTCGAGAAGATGCGGCAACGACGCGTTAGTAGAGTGGGAACAAGCGGGCATTTCAAATCTCGTTTTCCCTACGCTGTTAAGTTACAGCGTTGCCACACATAAAACGACGCTAGTCAAAGGAGGTACATTATTTGACTAATAAGTAAAAAATAAGAAAAATAATCGATTAATTCTTATATTCATAAATTTTATAATTCGCAAAGAGAATTTTCAACTATAATTCATACTTTTTTGATTAATTTTTTTAGATTTTCTTGACGGACACTTAACGATCACTTTGGAGAGTGACCATACTACTTTAAATACCTGCACTGAGAAAACAAATTTCTAATATCTGACACATATTTTCTTGAGAGAAGTAAATTATTTTCAATGGCTTAAATCTCAGAATGTGTGCACTTCACGGAACTCGAATAAATTTTTATTCATCACTATCGTTCCGCGTTACGTCATGAATATTTTACGTATTGCAATATTGGAAGTGCATAACGAAAAAATCATGAAAACAATAAAGACTAGAAGATTGACGATTCTTCTACGCGATTTAAGAAAGTTCATTTGCGACAAAATCATACTTGAGTACAAGAATATTTTAAAGCATGAGGCCTTTTTCGGGTCATGTGAGTTGAGATGCCTGAGAGAATTAAGCAATTCAAGAAAATTTACTTGTCTCAAGAAAATATGTTTCAGATATTGGGAAATTTTTTTCTCAGTGTGTAAATCCTCGAAAATGTCTCAAAACGAGTGTTTGAAACCGAAAATCTCACCAACTTCCCAATAGAGTCATTTCCCCCGTTGGATCAGCTTCACTCTTCCCGCCCGAAACAAAAAAGAAACAATCCTTCCCATTACCTCACGCGTCAAGAAAACCCCAGAAGAGCCAAAACAAAAAAATCTCAATTAACGATTCCATTGTTCCTCTGTTCACTTGAACGTTGGGGGGGCCTCTGCGAAACGTCGCCGTGAATTGGCAACTTTTTGTTCCATCTCCTTCATTTTTATTTTCTCCTCTTTCACCAGTGAAAAGGGTCGCCGCAGGCTGGGTGATAAAAAAAGAGGCAGAAGAGAGGAAGAGGGAAAAAAACAGGGGAGGAAGAGGCACTTTAACTCGGACAAGTACCTATCCGACGAGTAACCACGGCCGATGGGCACACCACCGCATACAGAAATGAGAGAGAGAAAGAGCACAAAGCCCTTGATGGATGGGTAGCCACGGGGCTCTAACCCACGACTGACCACCTGTTGAAACTGTGAACACTAGACCCCCCTGTCGGTTGCACGCACCTGTATACGCACGCGACTCGACTCCTCCCGAAAATCATAAAAAAAAATTAACGAAAAAAGACAGACCACATGGCTCTGGGTATCAACCCCTCAATTTCATTGGTTTTTTTTTCATTCTTTTTGCGCCATGTCCCCGTCGATTCCTTGTGACTTTTATGTATTCATGCGATTTTATGAATTTTCCTGGCTGTTTTGTTGAATAAAACAGACGGTATCGTTTTTAGTCGTTTCATTTTTTCTTTGTGAAAAGTGAATAATTATTTTCTTTTGAAGATAAATTATAGATTATTGTAGATAGCTATGGTCTCTAGTTCGAGCCCTAGTTTTAAACTTTTGAGAGGAAACTCCAGCTGATACTTTGGGTCTGAAAATATTTCATTGTTGTATTTTCAGATCTAGATTGGGCCTAATTGGTCGCAAAATTGGACAAAAAAAATTATGCAAATTTTGATTGGCTTAAATTACAAATATTAATGTCTATCCCCACTCTAGGGTACACTTGAGCTAACAATATATATCATTCGAGACGTTAATAAAAATTATTAATTGTTCATTTTGGATAAATGCTGATTCTATGGCGAGATTAATTAATCACTGACACGCTGAATTTTAAATTGCAAAGGTCAATATTTTTTTTTTTCATTTGTTCACTGTCATTCTGTTCATTTTTGTATTACACGATCCCACTGTGGTGAGAGGATATCTAATTGTTCTAAGACATGATGTCACTACTAACCCAAAGAACATTAAAGTTTCATTTGTTACATATTTTTGCGGAGAAATGAAGAGACTATTTCCAAAATGCAAATGACAACAGGGTGGCTTAAGTGGTCTTCACCAATTTCATAAACTTAGAAATGAAGTTGAAGTTAAAGAATTCTTTGCGATGGCCCATCGTTACGTGTTCCTGGGAAGCCCTCATCAGGAGCTTCTTTATTAATCCAATGTTCTGAATTATTACAAATAAAACCAATAAAATCGGAGAAAAATCCTGTTTTCTAACCACTAAAATGTAAAAATGTTGATACATACAAATACATTGAAGCACACATGTCCGTACAAAAACCATTTGAATTAACAAAGATATATAGCAATTCATACTCCTGGACTAATTTTCGAAACAAACAGCACTCAACGTCGGCAAATGAAATAAAAATATTGAAAATGAATAAATAAATAAAACAACACATAAGAAAAATAAAAACTTGATCGGGTTGCGGTTGATATTTGTCATAGCAGCGTGCAGACTCATTCAGTTTGAAAGCTGATGTAGAATTGTTCAACTTCAACTTCATTTCTATGTAGATAAAATTGCTGAAGACCGCTTAGGCCAACTTGTTGTCATCTAAATTTTGAAAATAATTCAATGCACACTTAATGTTAACACTTGAATGTAAATAAGAGCTTCTCCACGGAATTTTACATAAAAGCGATAGATAAAATTCGTAATGATATTCAAGGGGAAAACATTTGGAGAATTTTGACTGATTTTATTTTTCCTCTATATTATTAATGGAGAGCTCATTGAAGATCGGATAAATAAGCGCTTGAGTATTTCATTGATATTGCAAAGATTAGAATCATTGAATAGCTACTTGTTTCTCGCTTGGAGATCAAACGAGAACTGAGCTGAGGCCACCCTTTTGAACTTACGTTTTTCGTCCCTTAAGGCTGTACCGGACCTCAGGGTCTCATTGTTTGGGCATTTTCAGTATTGGCTTGAGTCCCTTGACGGGACGAGAAATATGAGCTACGATTTGCCTTTAAGTTAGAACCGGGAAATACTCAAATGTCACAATGTTCCGCTATTTAACTCTTCATAATGAGTTTATAATTGTTCTATGTTGATTGCTTTAATTGAATAATACAATTCTGTATATTAATAACGGCCATTTTCAACATACGATGCAACAACCTCCAACAAGTATTCATCACTAAATGAAAAATATGGAGAATCGATCAGCTGTTGAAACACACGCCATATTGTTTCGTATTGTCACACTCATGTGAATCGCCTGAAGCAATTTTTTATTGAATTAATCAACCTTTGATAGAATTCAAGACTGATGAAAGAATGAATAACGATATTATTCAGTCTTCAACAAAAAAGTAATCGACAAAAAATCGTATTTCAATTTTAAACTTAAAAAAACCTGTAAAATTGGTGGAAACTTTCAACTGAACCAGTAGAACCCAACGTGTCTCGTACATATTAATAAAAAAGTATTCTATTTATGAATTGAGAGCGTTTCATTCATGCGTTTGCGTCAAACGTTTCAAAGGGCGAATGGATAAAAAAGGCGAAAAAAAACGAGAAAAAATTGCACATTGAGGGAGAATAAATGACAAAAGCCAGTGTAGAGATAGCGGACGATTCATGCGCTTCATACACATGTGAGTGCGTCGCCTCGAGGCAAATGTACGGAATGAAACAAATGGAAATCCGTGTCTTCTGACGCACGCCACTGGTACATAATGCATCCCAGGCATCAATTGTCAGGATAAAGGAGGGGAAAAAATCAAATGAAATAGCCGTGTATTTCTCAATGGAGAAAATGTCCGCTTGAGTCATTGGCACATATGTGGGAAGAAATTCTAGTTATTTTAATATTATCGTCCTGGCTGTTAAAGGACGTAACTACCGATTTTCAAGTGGATTTACTTCTGCAATGTCAAAAGGGCGTCAGTCTTTTGTTTCATTTCAAACGATGAGTCAATCATTTTTGCGACAGTTTCTTCTGAAAAAAATTATGAATGACTCCCCTCCCTCTCTGCCCTTGCTCGCTTCACAATTCCAATTCATTTCACTCATTCTCCATTTAAAAAAATGGAAAACGATCATATTCCAAAATTGTATACGTTATTCCTATTATTAGTAGAACCCGGAATGGATTTTACTTTTTGGGTAAAGGTTATGGAGGTCAGAAGAGTCAAAAAAACATGAGCGTCATAAGGGCCAGAGTATTATAAATGACAGTTTCGGAATTATTCAATTATATATTATAATAGAAATTATTCAATTTCCTATTATCAGTATTATCTGGGATCGATTTTACCCTGGGCTCCATTACAGGGTCAGAAGGGTCAGAATCAATTTTATAGATGAGGGTCTCTATAGAGCGTTTTACATAGGGAATCTCGAATATGAAATCGTAATCCTTTCGACCCTCGTGGCCCCTGCACTTATCTGTAGGTTTTAAGGGTCAGAAAGAGATCGTAAGGGTCGAAGGGGCCCTAAGGGTCAGAATATAATATACATAGCATTTGACTTATAGGGTTTCAAATATGAAATTCTGACCATTTCGACCCTCATGACTCTTATACTATTTGTAGGTTTTAAGGGTCAAAATCATATATGTGAGACCTCCTATATCTTCTTTTTTTTATCGTTATTTTACATCGCTTCGACCCGGTTAGGGTATGCTGCGATCATGGAGAATAGAGACCAGGAGGCCGAACTCATATGGGCGATGCGCCTGATTATGAGACGGGAAGGCGGTCGGCGACCATAATTCTATATGTGAACACAGGCGTCGCTGCTGTTCCTCCGCAAGCACTCACGTACATGATGTGAGCGTATGTTAGTAGATTCCTAATCACTATCGCATGTATGCATTCAAATGTCATAGCCCAGTTCACGTTCATTGTTTACCTTTTTGTTTTGCGGGTAATGTGAATTATAACATTAATTAATTACGGAATAAAAGTCAAATTATAAGGTAAAAGGCCAGTATGAGGACTGTGTGCTCATTCCCCGGTTGTAATTCGGGAAGTGCAAGTGATAAAAAGAGAAATAAACAACATGGGGTACGAAATAAAGCAATGTTTGGATTTCCACAAACCGTTAGTATTTTTATGATTCTGATTAACTTAATGTAATTCAAATAATTCCCAGTAAAGGTTTAAACTATTAAACTATTATTATATAACCGCTCTAGGACAAAAAACCGTTTATTCGACATAAGTGGGAAGAAGTTATAGGTCGTAAGGCAAAAGATACCGAAGTTCTTTGTGAGTTGCATTTTCGATCAGAAGATGTATTGAGAAGTTATGAAGTATTTCTCCCCAATGGGATCAAACACACCATGGACCGAGGAAGAATCACCATAAAGCCAAGTGCAATTCCACAAAATAACCAAGGCAATATCGTATGTCCTGAAGACAATATCTGTGAGGTAAGTAACAAGTTGTTCTACGAAAATTAATCTAAAACTAGCTAGAAAAATAAATGCAATTAGTCATCTTCTTTGTTTTTTTTCCATGGTAAAATTACTATCAAATTAAGAAATTAGCATTACAAATGAAGTATTCTGAAACCTTTTTTCAATTCTTTATGTTTTGTCAATCTATAGAAAGAGAACATTGGACCAGCGAATCCCCAAGAGGTGAGAAAAGGAGAGCCAAGCATACCAGATGTCATTATCGACCAACTAGAAATTCAGTCATCCAAATTAGCCATGGATGCATCAAACGAGGCAGACAATCGAATCACATCAGATCAGACATATTGGAGCCAGAAGTCCAATTAGAATCCGATCTATTCGCAACATCTCCTCTCGCGAGAGAGTCAGACAGTCAGATCCATTTAAATTCAGGTGACTCAGTGGCCTCGTCCTCATCAATGGCTGAGAACTCATTCTCTTTGTTCTCCGGTTACAAACTTTATTTATGTAAATCAATAGAAGGCATTTCTTTCTTGCCTATTTCGAATAAAGAATGTTGAGAACTTGGCTTGCAAAACAGTATGCGCCCTACCACCCGTCCCATATATCCCCTGCAAGCGGCCGATAGTGATGTGACACTAGCGCCCTCGAGGTATTTGAAACCGGGTTTCAGGCGCATTATCGTAACCAATGTTCGGCCTCCTGGGCTCTATTCTCCATGGCTGCGATGATGATCAAGACTTTAAATGGTTAGACCTCACCATCCTACCCGGCCGGATTTTGAACTCGGACCTTTCGCACGTGAGACAACGAACTTACCTACTGCGCCAAGCCACCGGGCTCCTATATCTTCTGCTGCATACTGACTCAGTATTCAATTTCCTATTATAAGTATCATCTAAAATCTTTTTTACCCTTGGTTCCATCTCAGGGTCAGAACGGGCGGATAGATGTAAAGGTCGTAAGGGTCAGAATAAATATTATAGGCGGAGATCTTTATAGAGGGTCTTACGAAGGGGGTCTCGAATATAAAATCATGACCCTTGCGACCCTCATGACGTCTGTACTTATCTGTAGGTTTGTAGGGCCAGGAAGATATCGTAAGGGTCATAAGGATCTTGCGAGTCAAAATATTATACATGAGGGTCCGAATATACATATCGGGTCTAGAATATGCAATCCTGACGTTCATAACCCTCAAAAGAGTATAAGGGTCAGAACCCATATAAGATTCTGACCCTTTCGATCCTCATGATCCCTGTACTCATCTGTAGGTTTGTAGGGCCAGGAAGATATCGTGAGGATCGTAGGGATCGTGAGGGTCAAAATATTATACATGAGAGTCCGAATATACATATCGGGTCTCGAATATGAAATCCTGACGTTCATAACCGTGATACTCTTTTGCGGGTTTTAATGGTCAGAACCTATATAAGATTCTGATCCTTCTGACCTTTATACCCTTTTGCAGTTTTTAAGGGTCAGAAACTTATGTGAGCCTTCCGACCTTTCTCCCCGCCTCATGTCTCAATTCCATGAAGTCAGTGTTCAGAATTCCATAACATTGAATTGTGAGGGCGTGTGGGGAAATCATCAATACTAAAAGCTCTCCAATTGTCAAAACTAAAAGGGTGTAACCGCGGACATACAACTTTCTTTCTCCACACGTAGATAATTACGCCCTTTTGATAATTAACTATATCATTCAGTTTTACAGCCATTGGAAAAATACATCCTTTTTATTTCGAAAGAATTTTTTTATTTCATTTTTTTCACTCATCAAGTTGCAATGGAGAAAGGGGTTTTGGATCGATCGTGTGGAAAGACCGAGGCATTTACTACCGATGAATATTCCCCACCAAATGGCCCTCGATATTGAATTGGCTCCTGCCTAATTGTAACCTCCACCAACTCCTCCCTCCCCCTCCCCACGTCTCTTCGATTCACTTGTAAACGAAATTTGCATAATTCTTACATCGTCGTTTTCTGCAATCGATTCCACCCCATCCCCTCGCCTCTCCCTCCATCATTGAAATACCACTCAAATATGTACCTCTCCATCAAAACTCTGATTTCTGGACTTGGAGGAAATTCACATCGAGGGAATTAACCCCTCGATGACCAACTCGGGGAGAGGGAGGGGTAGGGAGAAAAAAAATTAACCCCAGTGGTAAATATGGAGTTACCCTTCAAGTTTTTTCAGGCGCAAAAGAGGGAGTGAGGAACTGCAAAGGGTCAGTCGAGACATTTTCGGTGTCGTGGGTAATTTAATAAAAATAAAAAGGTACATATTTGGTCTGAGTGGTTGAGAAGAAAAATTAATTTGAGGTTGTACCAATTAACGAATTTAGAGACCAGTTTCAAGTGCTTTTTCGCTCAGGATCATTAATTCAATGAAGTTTTATTTGATTGGTTTTTTTTTCCACGGAAGCTTGATCGTTTTTTTTATGGTGGAAATGACTGAAAATAATCTGAAATGGAAGAATGCGCGAAAAGGGGAAAATAAAAAATATTAAAGTGATTAATTGATCTGTGATAACGGGAAAATTTTAGATAACAAATTCATATTCAATAAAGTTAAATATTAAATAGGTTAGATTCAATTTTCAGTTAACGGGATAAAATAATATTCATTTTTATTGTGGATCCTTATCCTTTGAAGCAATAGATGCATCTGTATCTATGTATCGTTCTGCTTCCAATATTTGATAGATTTCTGATATTTACTAATTAATGACGGTCAGGAATGTTATCATTATTATTATTCTTATTATCCCTTTCTTATATACAAACGATTGTCTTTTTTACAGTTCTAACTCGCACCTCAGTGGTTCGTTAAAGTGTTAATAGCAAAATTTTATTTATGCATACTTGAATGAATTTGAAATATCACATTTAAAGAAACCGCCAGAAATCTGACTTTCAGGGAAATTCATGAAAAATTAGAAATTTTCAACAATCATTATAAAAATCAAATCAACTAATATAGTTACCGTAATCGTCTTTTAACTCCGACTTAATGGCATTAAAACGAACATTTTAGGCTATGATTGAATTCATTTGAAACATGATATTCAAAGATATCCCCCGCATTGTGATTTTCAAAAAATGAAAAAATTTTGCAAATTTGCAAATAACTCAAAATAACAATTATTGCTTCGCCTTCATCTTTGAACTCGGTCAAGAGGACACCCAAACGAATTGTTTAAGCCATCACTCAATCAATTCAGAATATTTTTTTAGTTATCGTGCACTCAAAAAAATGGTTTATTTGAATTAAATAAACTTTATTTGAATCAAACAAATCCTCTATTGGAATTAAATAAACGATTTAGTCCATTCAAATAAAAGTTCTTCAACTCGAATAAACCATTTTTCTGCATAAGGAACAACCAATTTTCGAAAGAATTGAATTTGAAAATAAAAAAAAAATCGATTAATTAAATTTTAATTAACGGCGATTGATAAGGCTCAGATTGGGTCTATTGATCACGTGTACGTCGGGTAAGATATTGTAACTGATTCCGAAGTTACGAACGCGTGTAGACCCAAGGAGTTCGGTCTAATTGACGTGCCGTGTTGGGATCTAAATGGAGACTAAAGAAATATTTTAAAAGAATGAATTCAGTGGTTGAAAAGACAGTGCAAATGCACTGCATTTGCGATTTTGGGGTTTTCAGGAACACGTGTGGCGTGCTAGCCCGGTAAATTGCGCTGCTTTGACAGCAAATCAATGGACAACGAATTCAGTGGACAACGAATAAGTCAGACTTATGAAGAGCATAAAACTTTGAATGAAATAAAATTTTTGAATAATTCCGAACATGACAGATTAAATAAAAGTTATCCTTGAATATATATACAACTATTTATAAAACTCTAACTCTAGATTATAGTCAAAAAGAGAAAAATATAAAACTCAAAATATAAATTTAAAGAATTTCAGAAAAATTATCTGTTTTTAATAGAAATAGTAGAAAAAAGTCGGGGAGCACCTAAAATGTTATATGTTTTTAAAATTCTTCAAATTTAGATTGAGAGTTTTTATTTTTCTCTTCTTCGACTATTCAAAAATGACTTTACCGTAACAGATTTTGTAGCAGTTTCCGTCATTTTGCAACTTTTTTAATCAAATAATGCCACGCCTGAGCGATGGCGAAATAAGCCACGGATGAAAAAATCCTATAGCATTTTTTCGTACGTGGGGTTAGCTGTTGTTAAATGCATGCACTCACCTCTGGTGATCAGGGATAAGAAAAAATGATAATTAATTTTCTTTCATTTTAATATTCAATTTTGTAGAAAGTAATCGCGCAGATTTTAAATTAGGAGAATTTTGAGACAAGGGATTTGGAAAGACACTTGGCAGTCTTAAACCATAAAAATCCATCCTTAATCTACATATGTTCTCGTCAAGCAGCGCTTTGTCTCCCAGGAATAAGAGGCCTCATTATGGATGCAAAACTGCCCATTCATATTCAAAATTTTATATCTGTCTGTCTTGCTCTCATCTCCATTGCCCCAACCCCAAAACTCTCCTCCTACTATTCACCCCTAATGCTTGAGTCTCAGGTCTAATTTATTCTCCGTTCGATTCACGACAAATTCCACTTTCTATTCTTGGATTCATTAATATTTTCTCAGTTAAAATGTCAGCGAAGAATCACGTAATATCCCATTCATATTTATTTGCAAATTTTATTTTGAATCTTAAATTCTTTTCATTTTACATTTCATTAAAAAATTCAATTCAGTAGTTTTCAATTGAAATTATTTCTTATAAATTGGCTGTCACCAATAAAATCATCCTTTTTTATACACAAAATGGGTCTAAATTTCGAATAGATCAGTTTCCAATCATCCTACTTGAATGAAGTAGAATAGAATCCGAATCAAGTTGCGAACTATATGGATCAAAATTTTGCATATAGATTTGATTCAGATACTTGAATGAAGTCTCCGTAGTACTTTATTCGAGTATACGGAAAGTTGATCAAGTACTGCGAACACTTGATTCACATACTTCTCAGATCACAACTTTTATGAATTTTTTAAGTAGTTGAAGCAAGTACTATGATGCCTTGACAGACATTTGAATCCAATTTCCATAGGGCTTTATGCAAATACTCACAAAGTTAATCAAGCATCTCTAGTACTTGCATCAAGTACTTAGATCAGACCTTCGTAATACTTGGTTCAATTTGTTATTGTCCTAAATGGAAATACTGACAGAACCGAGGGGCTACTCACTCCCAATGAAGTCAACTTCACGTGATTTCGGGGTTGATTTCAGTGAATTCGAGTTTGACTTCGGTGATTTCGGGAAAAAATGAAATCAATGACTTCAAGTGGCTCGTGACATGACTTCGTGACTGCAATTGACTTCGAATGATTTCAGAGGCAATGTAGTCATTCAAATCACGATTAATAAAGCTCAAGGAACGAGAGAGAACGGGACGTTTTAAGTTTTCTAAGTCTGTTTATTTTACAATAGGATTCAGTGCAACTTGTTCTTATTTCAAAGCATGAAACAAGAACTGGAGAAGGCTTTACTTGACTTCAATCTGTCAATCTCGAATTTTTACAAATAAAAAACAATTAAAAATTAATTTCCAAACTTTATATTTGAAGAGTGATACATAAAGTATTTTACAAATTAATTATTTAACGTATCACCTGTATTTTTTCAAAAATATTTTTTAACTTTATCAAAAATGTTCCCATGGAGCTTTAAATCGCCAGTCTCACATATCAGTGGAGGGGAAATTGTCTTTCTGTATTGTTTCATATCGATGTAGCCGTGAACAGTCATTGGCTCGGATTTCAAACAATTCAAACTCTCATCCAAAATGTACCAATGTCACAGAACTTACTAACGAGTACGATATCCTCCTGAATTTAGTGTAAGAATCCTGCTCACTGACAAAAGTAAAAATATTATTTACTACGTACGTCAACGTAGTACGTTAGCCACAGTACGGTACGCCGGTTAAGGGGGGACGTCGGTGAGTTTTGAAAATTTTCGGTAGAGCTAGGGACCCATTGAGCGATTTTTAATATATCATCGGATATGTTAAAAAGTGGAAAAAATCATGACCCCAATCGATTTTGCCTCATACATCCCCGAAAAACGACGTTTTTCATATTTTCTGCTACAAAAGTTTCCTCGTACCACAGTTCTCATTCGATTTACATTTCTTTTCTTGAAATGTTCGTAAGATTCCCAGGAACAAACGTAAGTATCCGTTTTACGATCCGTCAATTAGAGAATTGAAAAATCGAAAAAAATGAAAAAAAAAATTTCAAAATTTTTTTTTTCTGCTCATAGCATTCGTATTATGCTATGAACAGAAAGCAGTCTATCAGCTGATGAGAAGAAGGTTTGGGGGACAAAAAACCTCTATTGTGATACCCACGTACGAAATGCCAGTGTTGTAGAAACGGGCCAAGCCTGGCACAAGCCTGGGCTTGCCAAGTCTGGGCGCCCAGGCTTGGACCGAGGTTCGGCCATCCCTGGGGACCAGGGCTTGAGTCTCGGGAGAAGGGCGGGTAACCGAGCCTTGGTTGACAGATCTGGCCCTGCCTTGGCCGGACATTGGCATGCCGGACCTCGATAACCAAGCCTCAGCCAGCGGTGGCCCGGAGCTTGGTCATTGAGCTCCAGCCGTTGGTATAACTGTAAGGGTTAAGCCGTAAGGGTGAGATGATGAGAATGGAATCATAGGGGTGGAATCATAAGGGTAAAATCTGAAGAGTAAAATTGTAAGGGTCAAATCGCAATAATGGAAAGGGGCGAAAAAATCATAAGACTGACATTCTGAGGGTTGAATGGTAAGGGTGGAAACTTGAGGGTAAAATATTAAGGGTGTAATCGTAAAAAAATGGTGACATTGTAGGTGTTGAAGTCACATGTTACTCGCTAATTATTACGAAAAGAAGAAGAATCGTCATTCAACAGTAATCCTAATTGTTACAATTATTATTGTAATTAATAATAATAATTATTATTATTCATTATTGAATTAATTTACCGATTAAACTGTAGTTGAATCACTTAATATTTCTATCAACTGAATAATAAAACATTCAAGTCGAAAAAAACCGAGATGGAATTAATATGGAAGATTTGAAGTAGAGGTTTTACGAAATGCGCGGTAGACTAGTGGTTAGGGCGTCGGATTAGTAGTCGTGAGGTCGTGGGTTCGAGCCCACGTTAGGGGGTAATATTTTAAGTTAACAAAATCGGTTTTTCAGCGATGATTGCGTTAGGGTTTGGTAGGTAGGGCACAATCAATACTAAAAATCATCCTAAAAATGTTAATTATTTTGTTTTTGTTATTATTGATAATTTCCATGAACAGTTTGGCAGCCAGTGCGGCACCAGTCGCATGCCGGTATCGATTTTTTTTCCTCGTTGAACCTATTACGAATGTTGAGGAGTAATATTAAATTACTTGTATTTCAATCACCCATATTATCATATCCATGTAATTAAGTAATGTTTAATTGAGCCTGGCCAACGACTGGCAATCAACGCTGGGCCGAGATGGGCGCCCAGACCTGGCCCGATGTTATCATTCCAGGTTTCAACCAAGTCTGGCGCGGTCCCGGTTGAGGAACGGGTCCCGAAGTTCGGTAGGCCGGCCACCGGGCTTGGGCCAAGCTCGACCCATTCGTTTTTTCGTACGTGGGTAATTGAGCCAAATCAGATCAATAAATCAAGAGTGAGATCATTCACAATTCACTTTTTCTTCATCTCTTCATTTTTTTTCACTTGAACATATATTATTTGATACTATAATCTTCACCTACTCAAAACAGAGACTTTTGCGGCATAATACGAATGCTATGAACAAAAAAAATTTTTTTTTCATTTTTTTTCATTTTTTTAGATTTTTCAATTCTCTAATTGACGGATCTTAAAAACGGATTATTACGTTTGTTCCTGGGAGTCTTACGAACATTTGAAAAAAACAAATGTAAATCGGATGAAAACTGTGGTACGAGGAAACTTTTGTAGCTGAAAACATGAAAAACGTCGTTTTTCGGGGATGTATGAAGCAAAATCGGTGGGGTCATGATTTTTTCCACTTTTTAACATATCCAATGATATATCAAAAGTCGCTCAATGGGTCCCTAGCTCTACCGAAAACTTTCAAAACTCACCGACGTCCCCCCTTAATTTAATTGATTTCAAATCATTTCGATGTGATTTCATGACTTCGCCGCGACTTCAAGACGTCGGCATGATTACAGAAATGATTTCAGAGAGTTGAAATTGCGTGACTTCAGCGATTTCGATGACTTCAATGAATTGACATGATTTCAACGTGACTTTAGATTGACTTCATCACAGAGTGGCGCTGTGACTTCGGGAGTGAGTAGCCCCTCGGACAGAACTTGAATAAAGATTTCATAATACTTGAACCAAGTATCTGCGGTACTTACATTAAATCTCCGTGATATCTGCTTCAAGTATTCGTAAAGTTCGTCAAGTACTGTGAAGACTTGGTTCAAATACTTATCAAATCTTAATGAACTTGATGAATTTTTTAATACTTGAATCCGATCTTTGTAGTACTTGAAACAAGTATTCACAAAGCTGATCAATTATTTGTTGTAGTTGCATCAAGTACTACAAGTACTTAATATAAGTATTACAGACACTTGGATCAACTCCTAGTGATACTTTATTTATATTTGTAGTACTTGAATAAAGTATTCGTAGAACATGAATCAAGTATCAATAATTCGTCAAATAATTCTACAGCAATTTTTTTGAAAAATATTAACCGACAGACCATGAGTGGGCGGATGGGGGTGGAGGTGGGATGAGTGATACGAGCGGTGGGTGTGAGATGGTTGCTCGCCTCGTCGAAGAGATAATCATATTAGCCCAACGCTATAACTTGTCTATGCATAAGCATAATACCAGGAGAGGTGGTCCTGGGTCCTGGGATCCTAGCCAGGGATACTCGCCGTATATATTTTAAGCTCTCTATGGCGTTTCGTACTCACCACCCAACCAACCACCCACCCGCCCCATCCTTACCTCAACCCACAATTCTCAAACCAACCCCTCAAATACTCGTGTCTATGTGTGTATACCCGCCGGCTTCTGGGCTCTATTCTACGTTCATGAAAACGAAGGTGCAACGTACAACGTTAATCAGAGTAATTGAATTAGCCACGCGCTCGACTGTTGTAATTATGACTATTTATAATGATTCCATGGTATACCGAATTAGCTCGTATCTGCATGCTCTCTCAAACGTGTATAATTGATTAAATGATTTTTTTCAAGGGGAGAGTTATTTGCTAGTTGTAGCAGTATCTAATGGCTGCGAAAGAGGGCGGAATTTTCATGTGAGTTTTAGAGAAATCATTTTGTTGTGATTTTGGCGGGGTGATAAGCATTTAATGCTGAAGTGATGATGAATTGTTCAAGTGAAATGGGAAATGTTGTCTATCAGGGCTTTGCGTTTCAAATGGGATTTTTTACGTGTCACGTTATGGTGGTGCTGGATTATCTTAGTTATGGATGGGGTTGCGAAAAATAATTAGAGAAACTTTTTTTATAGCTGAAAGTTTTTTCAATGAAAATGTCTAGGAATTTCCTCTAAACTGACTCGTTTCCGAAATAATTCAGTAATCAATAGCTTATAATGACGTCAACTCGTCATCTTCATTCATTAAGCGATTATCTTCGAAACGAGTAGTTGTTCAAAACAAAAATCTCAAGACCTGTTTTAAAACTGAAGAAATTATCTATAAAAAAGTTCTTCTAGTGCTATCTCCTACCGTCATTTATTACCGATATATTATTGTCCGGTTCAAACTGTCCGCCGTTTCAAAACCTGTAACTAGTGCCCTTACGTTATTGTACACTAAATCGTTAGGGAAAATACCTGCAAGAGACCGCCTAATTTACTGTTAGAGTGTGGTTATCAACATGTCAGCTAATGCTAATTTACAAGTGAAAATTCCATTTGACGAATTCGAGCAACGTTCGCTGATCAAATTGCCCTTTGCGCAAGGATTGATGAAAAAGCCGAAAATCATTAACAGTTGGTTCGAGCTGTAGGCAAAAATGCATTGGATGGACGCACGGTAAGACGTTGGCACCAATGCTTGAGGAACGGTGATTAATAGAAAAAGCTTTTGAGACATCAAGAGCTTGGTCAATGCGGTCATTGGCAGCGCATACGGGCATTCCAAAATCAACTCCATACGAGTTAGTTATCAAAAAAATTAATATGAAAAAAATTAACGCAAAATGGGTACCACACGAACTTACAGAGGGTCAAAAAATCGTACGTCTGGAGTGTTCCGG
The DNA here is from genome assembly GCF_001412515.2 of Diachasma alloeum. NCBI lineage: Eukaryota > Metazoa > Arthropoda > Insecta > Hymenoptera > Braconidae > Diachasma > Diachasma alloeum. The sequence continues at coordinate 142,417 of NW_021680541.1, forward strand.
AGTCAACATTCGTAAATACAATCGTCATGAGCTGCGTCAAAAGCTGCTTAGAACAGCACATGATTGCGATAGAAGAGATATGTGGACACAGTGATTGTACCGACCACCGGAGAAAGATCAATGCAAAGAGTGGCGTAAATCAGATGAAGAATCAACAACTATAGTACAGCCAGATAAGTTTTCACCTAAAGTAATGTTGGTACCGACGGCGGTGGCTGTGTGGTTAGAGTGTGGGATTGGCATGCAGGAGACCCGGGTTCGATTCTCGGCTGGGGGGGCCAAAATTTGTGACACTCTAAATCTCACGGTTTCATTGTCGAGTAGGAGTTTTGCAAGAGACGACTGTACCTGGGCAGGGTTTTTCCCTCAAATGAGGTTTTCCCTTGTCCTTCGGCGAATGCGGTACAGTGGTTTGGGGGGTGGGAAGGGAACAAATCGTAAAGACCCCAAAGGGTATACGAGAAGAAAAAATTAAAAAAAAGTAATGTTGGTAGTGGCTATGGACCAAGAAGGTATCTGTTATTACGAAGTATTGAAAGAGAAGGAAACTATGAACCACAATAGATATCTGGCTTTCCTCATCAATTTGATGAAGCAATGGCGTAGCAATCATTATTACGAAGATGGCTTTTCGATGACCATCCTCGTCCTCACAGAAATATTAAAGTAAGTCAGTGGTTGGAGTAGAACAAAATTCAACGCTGGCATCGACTACCCTATTCCCGTGATTTAAAACCACGTGATTATCGATGTTTCCATGCTTTAAAGAGACCTAGTGGGGGTGTACTGTATGACAATATAATATCGACTTACTCAAGAAAGCTCTGGATAAAGAAATAAACGACGGAAACTCAAGTGCGAAGTTTCCGACAGTGGGTACAGCTGAGAGGAGACTATCTCTAATTCATATTGAAATTGTATCACTTTAATATTATTTGTTTGCTAATGAATGCTAATCATGTATCGGACAATTGGAACCGGATGCCGTAGTAATTGAACAGTTATTAAAATAATTCATATAAACTCAAAAATTAGCCGAAACTCCCCCCTCCACCGATCGATCCTCGAACCTCGACAATGCTCAACAGAACGCTTCACCAAATCTATCTCGAAAAAAATCATTCTAACCTAAAAACAAATATCACAAACTCACGCCTTGAGTCTCAGTTCATTAACCGCTATCCACCCATCCTCACCATACGGGCAAAGTAACTCGGAATAAGACGAAGTAAAGACCGAGAAACAGAGACCGAGAATATGAAACGACTAAGATTAATTGCATTCCGTACAGTGAGAAGTGGTGGTGTATTTTAAAGGAAAACTACCCCCGTGTGAGAACGTAAAGAGACGAGATGAAGAGGAGAATTGAGGACCTAAAAAGATAGGAGGAAGCGCAGCGACGGGAGGATGAGGGCGGGTGGAAAAGACGTGAGAGATTCCTGGCACTGATGGAAGGCCCTCAAACCCCGAGAATTTTGGCTTCAACTGGAGAACAGGAGACTGAGAGAAGACATCGCCCGCGGTCTTGTTGTATTTATCATATAATTACCATAATAGAGCCTGAATCTCCAAACCCCATTGCTATCCAAGCCTTTCTGCCACGTCCCGTGGCCACCAACCACAAATTGGAAACTCTCGAATACATTTTTGGTCTTTTCCTCTTCACTAAAACCTCATCATCTCATTCCCATCTGCTTCAAATAGTCTGAAACTTTTTGGACATATGAATTATTTAATGGGAACTCATTAATTGATGATATACCTTGTCAGTTCCTAGCTTCTCAGTTATGAAGAGAAAAATGTAAATAGTTGATGTTATTGAATTAGTGATGACCGAGAGTGATATAATGCAGACGATGGTGAATTTTCTGTCCATAAAACGAGAGATGAGAATCTAGTTGGTGCCTAGCCTGATACAGGAGATTATATCTTGTGCAGCTCTAGAATAATGGGAATAATATGTTGACAATGTTGTCTTATGCCGGAAGTTTGTTCGGTTTTGCAGTGGACTAGGGGATTAATATATTTTTGAACTGTTGCCGGAATGTTGGCAGACTATCAGCAGAATGTTTCTCCATCGATGGTAGCTCCATAGATGGCAGACTGTTGGTACATCATTGGTAATAGATTGGTGGATTATTGGCCCACTGTATTTACAGACTATTGGCGGAACTAGGGGAGTAATACATTTCGGAAAGCTTTGTAGACTGTTGGTGGAATGTTGGCTCAGTATTGGCGGGCTGTTAGNTTAAAAAAAAGTAATGTTGGTAGTGGCTATGGACCAAGAAGGTATCTGTTATTACGAAGTATTGAAAGAGAAGGAAACTATGAACCACAATAGATATCTGGCTTTCCTCATCAATTTGATGAAGCAATGGCGTAGCAATCATTATTACGAAGATGGCTTTTCGATGACCATCCTCGTCCTCACAGAAATATTAAAGTAAGTCAGTGGTTGGAGTAGAACAAAATTCAACGCTGGCATCGACTACCCTATTCCCGTGATTTAAAACCACGTGATTATCGATGTTTCCATGCTTTAAAGAGACCTAGTGGGGGTGTACTGTATGACAATATAATATCGACTTACTCAAGAAAGCTCTGGATAAAGAAATAAACGACGGAAACTCAAGTGCGAAGTTTCCGACAGTGGGTACAGCTGAGAGGAGACTATCTCTAATTCATATTGAAATTGTATCACTTTAATATTATTTGTTTGCTAATGAATGCTAATCATGTATCGGACAATTGGAACCGGATGCCGTAGTAATTGAACAGTTATTAAAATAATTCATATAAACTCAAAAATTAGCCGAAACTCCCCCCTCCACCGATCGATCCTCGAACCTCGACAATGCTCAACAGAACGCTTCACCAAATCTATCTCGAAAAAAATCATTCTAACCTAAAAACAAATATCACAAACTCACGCCTTGAGTCTCAGTTCATTAACCGCTATCCACCCATCCTCACCATACGGGCAAAGTAACTCGGAATAAGACGAAGTAAAGACCGAGAAACAGAGACCGAGAATATGAAACGACTAAGATTAATTGCATTCCGTACAGTGAGAAGTGGTGGTGTATTTTAAAGGAAAACTACCCCCGTGTGAGAACGTAAAGAGACGAGATGAAGAGGAGAATTGAGGACCTAAAAAGATAGGAGGAAGCGCAGCGACGGGAGGATGAGGGCGGGTGGAAAAGACGTGAGAGATTCCTGGCACTGATGGAAGGCCCTCAAACCCCGAGAATTTTGGCTTCAACTGGAGAACAGGAGACTGAGAGAAGACATCGCCCGCGGTCTTGTTGTATTTATCATATAATTACCATAATAGAGCCTGAATCTCCAAACCCCATTGCTATCCAAGCCTTTCTGCCACGTCCCGTGGCCACCAACCACAAATTGGAAACTCTCGAATACATTTTTGGTCTTTTCCTCTTCACTAAAACCTCATCATCTCATTCCCATCTGCTTCAAATAGTCTGAAACTTTTTGGACATATGAATTATTTAATGGGAACTCATTAATTGATGATATACCTTGTCAGTTCCTAGCTTCTCAGTTATGAAGAGAAAAATGTAAATAGTTGATGTTATTGAATTAGTGATGACCGAGAGTGATATAATGCAGACGATGGTGAATTTTCTGTCCATAAAACGAGAGATGAGAATCTAGTTGGTGCCTAGCCTGATACAGGAGATTATATCTTGTGCAGCTCTAGAATAATGGGAATAATATGTTGACAATGTTGTCTTATGCCGGAAGTTTGTTCGGTTTTGCAGTGGACTAGGGGATTAATATATTTTTGAACTGTTGCCGGAATGTTGGCAGACTATCAGCAGAATGTTTCTCCATCGATGGTAGCTCCATAGATGGCAGACTGTTGGTACATCATTGGTAATAGATTGGTGGATTATTGGCCCACTGTATTTACAGACTATTGGCGGAACTAGGGGAGTAATACATTTCGGAAAGCTTTGTAGACTGTTGGTGGAATGTTGGCTCAGTATTGGCGGGCTGTTAGTGGGCTGTTTAGAGACTTTTGGTAGACTGTTGTTAGTAGACTAGCAGGATGATATATTGCCGAATGGTTGGCCGAATGTTGGTGGACTGTCGGTACACTGTTAGCCGGATGTTGGTGGACTGTTGGCACACTGTTGGCGAGCTGTTTAGAGAATTCTGACAGACAGTTGTTGGTAGAGTATTTACCGACCGTCGGGACTAGCGGGATGATATATTGTCAAATGGTTGACCGAATGTTGACGGACTGTTGGTACACTGTTAGCAGGATATTGACGGGCTGTTTTCAGACTATTGCTAGTACTAGCGGGATGATATATTTCCGGATGGTTGGTAGATTTTTTATGGAATGTTGGCAGAATATTGGTGGACGATAAATTCTTGGTAGACTGGTGGTGCGCTGTCGACAAATGGGGTACAGACTTTTGACAGGACTAGCAGGATGATATATTTTCAAAAAGTTGGCAGACTGTTGGTGGACTGTTGGCACGAATTTTTTCTCATGTAAAGTTGACGGCTCTGTGCTGAAGGGTGGGGCCACATGGATATGAAAAACTCATGCAAACAGTTTGGGAATAAGTTTCTTTCAGTGACTTTCCCATTTATAGGTTCGTTCAATGTCAAATACCATTTCCCAGACACGTAAGGGTTGAGAGCAGTACAACAACCGATAGTTTCTATTTATGGAAAAAAGATATCGATGGATTGAATAAAATTGCCTGGTAATTCGTGGAAAAAAACTTTCTGTTGCATTTTCAATTCGCATATATTTTTTTAGTCTCGATAGGAAGGAGCAATTTATATCGATGGCTTATTCGTCTTTGAATTGCATTCAGAATCTATTTTTCAAAGGCCTATTCTCAGTTTTGTACTCCACTTTATTCCGTAATATTATGGTCTGAACCCTCCCAAAGCCGTCTATTTCCCCTTGTGCGAAAAAGAAAACGCAGGAGAGACGAGGCGACCCCATTGTTCGCATATAATTTTTATTTCTTCCTTGTATCAATGTTTTTTTATACACAATGGTTTATTCGTTTCTATTGGAGATGATGACGGGATTGATCACTCGACAAGATTTCATTTGCATATTCTGAAAATGGAAAATCAATACAGTATGGAAAGAAGAAACTTTTGAATCATTTCTGCATTTTTTTCCATTTATTCTCTCATTTAAAGAAGGGGTGATTTTGAGGAATATTTTTCAATTGAAGAATGCTGGAAATTTTTTTTGATAAAGTCTGCGGAGATCCTTATGGGTGAAAATGAAGTGGTCGTTTAATCCAAGAATGTGCAAAATGGCAGAATGGACTTGTGAATTTACGATTTTGTGTACAACGGAGAAGTATTCTCTAGTCAATGATGTTCAGCTGAGTGGAAAGATATTGCGGGCTAAATACTTGGGTTCTTTGATGTCTCACCAAGCCTTTTGGCCATGATATTCTCCCTAAAAGCTCCTATTCTAGCATCAGATAATTAACGTGAAAGGTTATAACTCATGCGGGTATATTTTCTCGTCATATGAATACCAAATTATTTCGTTCTGGCATTACCAAATTTTTTAGTTTTCCATTAATAATTCTCTTCGAAATCTATATCATTTCGGAGAAAATCAAGAGTCTGATGGAGACTTATTTGTTGCGGAGAGAGGATGAGGAGAATGAACGTAATTCATTGAAAACATTGGACCCTTTATGAAGAAATATAAAAGCCTGCAGGGGTATTCTATATTTTGACCCTTATGACCCTTAAGGGTTATCGGGGCCAACGTAAGATCGATATTTTAATCATGTTAGTTGACCCTTATGGGGCCTTACATAAGGGTCAGATGATATCATCATTTTACATCCCCAATATTCAATTCTGAATTTTATATCATAAAAATATAATTTTTTCAACATTTATCAATTGTTGAAACATGCTAAAACAAAAAAAAAAATCTTCCGCAGTAATTGGATCAAACTCATGTTTTTAAGCCCTCAACTAACTCCCCTCGATGCACACTCGAAAAGGTGTGACGTTAAAAACGTTTGAAATTGACCGTAAATAATTATATTTGCATATTCATTGTAAAGTAAATATTTAACTGACCTTTACACCGTAGAGTGGTAAAACGAGAATGAATTTTACCCAGTGTGATACCCCCTCAACTCCCAGGAAAAGGGGTTTGAGGATTTTTAGAGAGATGGATAGCCCCTCTTTCGTGGCGCGTGAGACTTTCATATATGAGCCTCTGGCGGTTACGGAAATTCTAGCTTAATTTTACGCGGCAGCCGTTGAGACCCCCTGGACAAGTGTTATTTTTGTAATGCTGAGAAGGGTGTAATGGTGGGTTAAACATTGAAACCAAGGTGGTTGGAAAAAAAAGGAAAGGGGACAGAGGTGGGGTGAATTTGTGAATAATGGAATGATGGGGTAAATGCTTTTTCTGGAGATTGCATTGAATTTGTTTTCTCCTCCGTAAAAAAAAAAATTCCCTAGAAGGAGTACGAATAGAAATTTGTAAGAAGGGTTATTGAACAGATCAAGGAATTTTACCCAAAATTGATGAGAAAGAAACTATCGAGAAATTTTGACCTTCGTGACCCGCATGACCTTGGTGATCCTGAAATAATATAAAATGAATATTAAGGGCTTCAAATCTTCGTGATTTTCATGACCCTGCTTAGTTCACTTTCATTACACTTACTTCTTGTACAACATTTAAACTATACGTACCCCCCCCCCTTCAAAAAAGTCAAATATTTGCAGGTATGAAAATACCATTTTATGTCACACGGCAATAAAAGTATTATCTGACGAATGTGATTATAATCCGAGCCGAAGACCAGGCCACATTCGCCAGATAATACTTTTATCGCCTGGTGACATAATCTACTATTATGTCACTAGGTCCGAGGAACCACGATTCTAACCTCGCGTTGCTACATTAAAGAAAGGAATTCATATTGCGTTCCACATCTTTGTGACGTCATAGGAAATAACTGCATGGAATTTGGATGAGGTAGGAGGGGAACCGGAATTATTCTCAATATGAATAACCCGAAAAGTCACTGAAAAAAATCGCTAGTCCAGACCGGGATTTGAACCCGGGACCTTCCGATTATGCATACCGCACAGTAAAATATCCAGTGTGGACTTCCTGGAACACCGGTTGGTGTTGAATTAACATCAGATTTTACATGCGATGTCTTATGATGTAACTTTAACACTGCAACTCCACACCAAAAACGGTGTGGATTCATTGGGACAACGATCAGTGTCACATACTTTTATCACCTGCTGACATAATGTACTATTACGGCACCAGTGCAAAAGTCAACAGAAGATAGTATTCCACGGGTAGAAAGTAGTCACTTTAATTAAATGAGTTGAGATTTTCTTTCTTTTCCTACATGATATTTTATGCACTCATATCGAAATAGTATATCTTGACCGGTGGGAGATATGTAGCGTTATTGTGGAACTATATTTTTCATCACTATGTGCGCAAAATATCACTTTACGCACAAGTGATGAAACAAGATTTTAGGACCTTGAGAAAGTGAACTTTCCAGGTCTGCATTAAAAAACTAGGTTATGGTACAAGTAAAAAAAATAGTTTCCAACAAATACAAAGTAATCCCAACAGAATTAAAAACAACTTGTCTTCACCTAAAATATTTAATTCCACTAGTGAGAAAAAGTCTTTTTTCACTTTTGTATCACGAAAACCATTTCCATGCGCAGACCTAGAAAGTGTTTTAAGTCACCAAGGGTGCGTTTCATCTTCAGTAGCTGTCAATAAAAGAGACCGATCGTTCTACTAACATATTACCCGATATCATCATCCATCTTTTACCGAGAAACCAAACTTTTCCGAGTTCACTTTCTCCTAAAAAGAAACAACAAACAGAAGCACCACCGAAACTTCAAGTATATTTTGGCTCCGTGAGGTTAATTGACGCAATTTTTGGGGTAAGGTTTGAAGGGCTCAGGTGTAGAGTCACCGGGTAATAGGTCCTCTCCCTTACCTGATCAATGTAATATACATTCACCACCGGGATCGATTCAGTAAGTACTCTTTTTTTCACTACTGTCTCCCCTTTATCGCGCCACCACCCCCTTTGAGGAGTTTCGAGACCACCAGTAATTTTTGTTTTTTCCTTCTTTTTCAACCATCCCCATGAGTCTCAATATTTCATGAATGAATTTTTACTGTTCTTGGAATTGGTAAATAAAAAAATCACTAGAGGGGGTAAGCTTTTTCGTAAATGAGTAGAAAAGCGTTGATAGAAATAACCTGTTTTCATCGGTTCAGGACTTATGTAACGATGGACGGAGTATGGAATGAATATTTGAAATTGTTTTGTTACATGGAAGACCTTGCGTGGGAGTAGGGAATACTTTTGACGGGAAACAAATTTATTCATTGATGCTGAATTTTTTGGAAATATCAGTGAATTTATTGATATGTAAGATGTGACCGGAAAATATTACCGAGGGGCTACTCACTCCCGAAGTCATATAGCGCCACTCTGTGATGAAGTCAATCTGAAGTTACGTTGAAATCATGTGAATTCATTGAAGTCATCGAAATCGTTGAAGTCACGCGATTTCGACTCTCTGAAATCATTTCTGTAATCATGCCGAAGTCTTGAAGTCGCACCGAAGTCATGAAATCACATCGAAGTCATTTGAAATCAATTAAATTAACCGGCGTACCGTCTGTGGCTAACGTGCCACGTTGACATATGTAGTAAATAATATTTTTACTTTTGTCAGTGAGCAGGATTCTTACTGACAAAAACTTACTGAATTCAAGAGGATATCGTACTCGTTAGTAAGTTCTGTGACATTGGTACATTTTGGATGAGAGTTTGAATTGTTTGAAATCCGAGCCAATGACTGCTCGCGGCTACATCGATATAAAACAATACAGAAAGACAATTTGCCCTCCACTGATATGTGAGACTGGCGATTTAAAGTTCCACGAGAGCATTTTTGATAAAGTTAAAAAATATTTTTGAAAAAATACAGTTGATACGTTAAATAATTAATTTGTAAAATACTTTATGTATCACTCTTCAAATATAAAGGTTGGAAATTAATTTATAATTGTTTTTTATTTGTAAAAATTCGAGATTGACAGATTGAAGTCAAGTAAAGCCTTCTCCAGTTCTTGTTTCACGCTTTGAAATAAGAACAAGTTGCACTGAATCCTATTGTAAAAGGAGACTTTGAAAACTTAAACCGCCCCGTTCCCTCTCATTCCTTGAGCTTTATTAATCGCAATTTGAATGACTACATTGCCTCTGAAATCATTCATTTCGAATGTATGAAAGCATTCGAAGTCAATTGTAGTCACGAAGTCATGTCACGAGCTACTTGAAGTCATTGATTTCATTTTTTCCCGAAATCACCGAAGTCAAACTCGAATTCACTGAAATGAACCCCGAAATCACGTGAAGTCATGGTGTCACTCAATCAAAGTTCATTTCGAAGTCATCGTGTCACTCAATCAGGGAGTGAGTAGCCCCTCGAATATTACACTCAATCTATCACGCTCAACCCAAATAATTAAGAATCAAAACTGTTAAAATATTATTTATACACGGAGTGACCGACGGCGGTGGCCGTGAAATCCCCAGAATAGACATTCATATTATTAAATTAATCAGAGGATATTGGGCAAACATAAAGATAATAGATAACCCAATAGATAACCCAGTCATAAATGAAAGTTGTACTCCAGATTAAAAGTATATTATAAAATCACTTGAAACTGGATATATACCACCAGAAGGATTTATTTACTTGGATCAAAACAATTATATCCAAGATGAAAAAGGTGTCCGTCATTTATCATGTACACAAGTCACCTGAAACCAAAACAATCCAGTATGCTCCAAACTTGAATACAGAAATTGAAAAACAGAGAAAACAAACAGAGAAAACAAAAAAAATACTGGGGGTTACAAAACCAATAAAGATATTGGGAGGAAATAATTTATCCCTTATAAATAATGTATATATGTATAATAAATCGAATTTTTAGTTATTAAGTTTAGGATAGGGTGCTCACAAGCACGATAGTATATTATGCCACCTGGCGATAAAAGTACTCGCCTTCGGCTCGGATTATAATCCACATTCGCCAGATAATGCATTTATCGCCGTGTGGCATACAGTATTTTATTTCGTTGGGCCCGAAAACCGCGATCTAACCGAGCGAAGCGATAGAAATAGATATAGAGTGGTTTTTGAAGCCTTTCCACTCAAGAAACATGAATAGCAACCTTATTGATTATGGTATAAATTGATAAATAGGAATAATAGCACCACCAGTCATATCGATAGAGATCATAGCAAAGCACGTCGTTGAACGACTTTTTTGTATAAATTCATTCTAGATAAATAATCTTTTGTTTATTGGAGAAATGTTAAATCCATCAGTGTATTGTATTTGGCTACTATGACAATAAACACCTTTAAAAAACAAAAAAAAACAAAACGGCGCTGGCTGTGTGGTCGAGTGTGGGATTGGCATGCGGGAGATCCGGGTTAGATTCCCGGCGGGGGGGCCAAAATTTGTGACACTCTAAATCTCACGGTTTCATTGTCGAGCGGGCGTCTCAAAAGAGAGGACAGTATCTGGGCAGGTTTTTCCCTCAAATGAGGTTTTCTCTTGTCCTTCGGCGAATGCGGTACAGGGGGTTGGGGGGCGGGCAGGGAACAAATCGTATAAACCCAAAAGGGTAGACGAGAGAAAGAAAAATTATACACGGAGTGAAAAATGAAATAAAAATTACTAGAAAAAAAAGTAAAAACTACGTTTGGAAACGTAATCAGCGAGCGAGGTAAAATTCAATGAAAGTTGTGAGCCGGAATTGAAATTGTACGAATCGCCACGTAAATTCTACGATTTGTTCCGTAAAAATTAACCAGTCGTCTGATGACTCATCACTGCGGCGACAACAAGTCGTTCCGTACTTTTTCCCCAACGATTGAGAAATTTTACGGAACGGATCGTAGAAATAACCCACCAGTTTCATAAAAATTGTTGAACATTCAAGAATTTTTTATTTTAGAGGCGTAGTAAGGTGGGAAGTTTCTGTAAGATTTTACTTCTTCGGGAAAAATTACGTGACAATTTCGTACTTTGTTCGGTGATGAACCTGAGAATTCACTGAACGTTTCAGATTTATTCTCTTCTATTCCTAGAAAAATTTCCGGAAAACGATTCCCCATGGCAGATTACGTAAATTGTTCCATAATTTTTACTGAATATTTCTCTCCGTTTATTATTTTATTACTGCTTATAGGATACTAGCGGCCGCGACGTTGATCCTTGTTATTATCCCCTTTTCTCTTATTTTTTCTTTTTAATTTTCTTTTTTTTTCAAAAATTAATCGTTTATCAGCGTTCTTATCGTACTAAATATTAAGAGTAATGAAAATAATGCATCTCGATTCATCACCTGTTCAATTTCAATATTTCAATAAGTGATTCCCTACTTTTGAATTTCTGTGCTCACTGAATAAGATCTGATAGATTTTTCATTTTAATTGTAATTAAAATTGGAATTGTATTCCGAGTGTCAATTATAATGAAATTTCATATGGTCCAGAATTTTCCGAGGGGCTATTCACTGGTGCAATCGCGGTGTCACGTCTCAATGAAATGATTTCAGAAATCGCACTGAAATCGAATGTAATCCCATGAAATCCCATGAATTCATCTGAAATCGTTGAAATCATGAGATTTCATCGATTTCACGTGATTTCATATGAAATCGTGCGAAATCATTTGAAATCGGATGAAATCATATGAAATCGAGTGAAATCTTATGAAATCGAAAACAGTTGACAACCGTCGCACGCCGCCTCCCTTATGAAAAATCGTTTTTTTTGGAATCTCTCTCCCCCCCCCCCCCCCCCNCCCCCCGGCTGTGCATAAAACTCCATGTTTTCTCGGAATTCTTTGTTTTGAAGTTTGGCTCGTCTGTTTTATTTTTAAGTATTGCATAAATTCGTCATAACCACAGTGACTGCCAAACTCTCAACATCGAAGACAAACTGAATTGTGAACTGAAATGGGTGACGAAAATTAATTTGAAGGGGAAAAGTTTTGGGAAATTTTAAAAAGTGAGGCGAGGACTAACGTACCTTCGACTGTTAAAAAAATTTTTGATTTCAATAAACTGGACAATCCAGTTGCCTTTGAAAACATCGACAACGCTACAATCGATTCAATCGAGACACATGCCCAGGAAGTACTGAAAGATTTAATTAATGACGATGAGGAATTGAAACTTTGTTATGGTTTATATTACAAGAAGCCTGAAAAATTTCGATTTAGTCCTGGTGAGCGCACAATGATATTCAAGCTGGTAGAATTTGTGAAAAGTGTGGGCAACAAATTTTGGCAATCTAAAACGATTCCAAAATCAAGCATGACATCGAGAAAAGGAAGCACACGTGAGCCATTGACAACTGCTAACAGTGAAAATATGGGGAACGTTGAGAAAGAGCGGCAAAAACTCACGGTGATGATCAGAGACTTGCTAAATTCTCGTTTTGACAAGGAAAATTCATCGGAAAAAAGTACTGTGCGTAGAGTTTCGGTCGAAGATTTATTTGTGTAAGTGTCGATAGCCGAGAAAAATGATGAAAATGGTCTACTTCAATCACTTTCATACACTGCGTGGATCAACTGTATTACCTGTGACTTTGTAATATCACTACCAAAAGTTCCGTCTACAAATAAAACTAGCAATCGCTGGGTATTGTCGAATTACAGTCGTCACCTCGACACTCACGACAAAAAAAGGAAACGAGCTGATAATCCAGAGTCATCTCAACTGACATTGGCTCAGGTAAACAAAAGATTAAGGAGGAACAATAAGCCTGGGAAAATTACAGAAACATCAGAATTTGAGGGATTTTTGATGACAGGTATTTCATGCAGATTTTTCTTTCTTTTTAATACTTTCGAGATTTTTTCTTCAATGATTTTCTCAAATTTTTTTTTTTATATTTCTAATTCTGAAACGAAAGATTCTGCTTCTCAGAGTAATTTCATTTTTTTTTCGATTAATTTTAGGTTCCAAAAACGTTGAAGATGTACAAAAAGGACAAACATCAACAAACCAGTGTCCTTCAGCGGGAGAGCCAATTGAATCAACGCTGATTAACCCAACTTTTCAGCCGCCGGTAACGCAGTCACCTGTCGAGTCGAATACGCAGCCGCCCGCTCCAAATACATCTACCGCGGGAAAATCAAATAACGATTGTGTGTTGGGGTTGGGGGAAGAGTCACCCAGGGCAGTTGCGGAATAAACTGTCCTGTCAGAATAAATTCCACCCGATTGTTAGTTCGACGGCGCGATAATACGCGAATTAGTCGTAATCTCAAAAAATTACATTCCTCAGTCACATTCAACCAATCGTTAATTACCAGTCATTTTCCAATTTTATGTCAAGTTCAAAAACTGATTAATGAAAATATTGAATTGCAAAAAATTATCAACTCGTTTATTAAAGACGAAAATATTCATTTGGCAAAACCAGTAGAATCGACAGAAACAAAATCGAGCTATGTTTTTTTAGACAATCTTTATCAGTCTGCGTTTTGCAAGTGTAACGATAAAAGAGGCCAGAGGTATGAAGACGGAATTAAATTTTTTTGTTCTTATTTATTTATGGTGGGCGGCCGACTAATGTATGAAACATTACACGCGAATCTTCCAATTCCCTCATTAAGCACCATTAGTCGTGTGATAAATGATAACACCTGTGACATGACTGAGGGGATTTGCAGAGTTAAAACCTTGAAAAACTTCCTAACGTCACGAAATTTACCGCTCATTGTTTGGCTCAGTGAAGACGCAACGCGTATCACAGGGCGTGTGCAATATGACCCGAAGTCGAATCAGTTTGTGGGGTTTGTGCTTCCATTAGACTCAAACGGAATGCCTGTATCAGGAAAATTCGCGGTGACATCGGCCAGAGCCATAGAAATAATGTTCGAATCAGGAAAAACCGCTAGTTTAGTCTATACTATTGTCGCTCAGCCTATGCAAAATGACGCTCCTACTTTTTGCCTACTTTTATTTGGTACTGACAATAAAGTTCATTATCTTGATGTACGTGCGAGATGGAGGTTCATCATAGACCAGTTGAATCGAGAAGGAATTTCTGTTTTTGGTGTGCCTTCAGACGGAGACCCTCGTCTGTTGAAAGCGATGAGACTAGAAAGTGAACTCGGTTCGACGAAAGACACCTCTCGATATTTACCACCGAATGAGCCTCGTATTCCATATTTTCATGCGTTAGTTAATCCTGAAATAATTTGTATGCAAGATCCGATTCACGTCGGAGCGAAATTAAGAACTAGATTATTGAAATTTTCAAGCTTATTACCAATGGGAAACTCAAGCAGATGATTGACCAATGGCAGTCAAGCTTGCGAAAGCTTATTCAGACGATTACGTTCAATGAGTAGTACATACTCAACAATAGTCAATTGTTCACTACTTGAAACTATTCATAGATTATCAAGAATTCAATTGCAGGAAGAAATTTTATCTGGAAGTTTAAATAAAAATAGTGATAAATTTAATTACCCGCGTTTAGGTGTATGAAAATTACATGTGTCTCAAGAATTTGAGCTTCCGGATATGAGTAATATAACTGAAAGGATCGAGAAAGCTAAAAATGATGCTGTTAATGCTCTTAAATTGAATTATCTGAGTGTTTAAAAATTTCTATCAAATCATTAGAAAGTGAAGAATTTCCTGGAAATGAATTCGATGAATTAGAATTAAATTCTAATGATCAGAATGCGACAGATCGAGGCGAGTTGAACTTACTAGGGGAAATTTCAGAAGTCATACAAGACTTAAGTGTACTTTCAAGTATCCAACGAGACTTAGAATTAAAAAGTATTGATAAAAATACGACTGATCTTTCTTCGGATAGCCCTTTCGCTCTCGTCGCAAATCAATCAGGAAAACAGTAGTAGTGCGTAAGTCTTCTCTGTGCTGGCATTTCTATAAAGGTCACTCGCAATTAAGTGCAGATAGAATACAAAGAGTTCGAGACGCAGAATTAGTTAAGTTTAAAGAAAAACGGAAGAATTGTAATTCCATACAGGAAGTCATCGCTTTCATTCGAACGAGTGAGGAAATATATCTAGGAGACTGGTGTTTATTTAAAGAAGTGAATTATAAGACTTGTTTATTGGGCTTAGTTACAAGTTTTGTATACTTGCAAGGAAAATCCCTGAAAGCCCAAGAGTACTCCAGTCCATTTGCTCGCTTGAAAAATAATACCAAAGAAATTGGTGTCCTTTACAATTGGTATATTTTGGATAACAAAAGACAATGTTTAAAAATGCAACTAATGGATATTCATGGGTATATAAATATTAATCAATATCGACGAACTATTTCTCCACCGATTTGTTTCCAGGATGGTCTGAAAATCGAGGAAGAAATTTATGCAGATGTTGAAAAATTCTTTTAAGTCCATGTTTTCTTCCCATTGAACAAAGTTCTATTTGATGTTAAAAAAAAAATTTAATAATTTTGCGAAATTTAATTGTAATCATTTAAAAACCCTGAAATCCCTAAAATTGTTGAAATCCCTGAAATCCCTGAAATCGTTGAAATCATCTGAATCATCTGAAATCACTTGAAATCGTGAAATCACGAAATCCTTCCAAATGCAATCAATGATTTCAATGATTTCATTATCTCACTGAAATCGCTTTATGAAATCGGTGAAATCGCGTGAAATCTGAAATCGTGGTGTCACTGAATTTCAGAGTGAATAGCCCCTCGGAATTTTCCACCGTCATTCTCCTTTACTCCCCTATAAAAACATTTAATTATTTTTCTGAAAAAATTATGTAACAAAATCTGATGCCTTTTCACTAATTCTTCTCCTTACTCATGATCTTTTTCATAATTCCATTCAAAGATTCCATCAATTATAAACTTTGGTAAATCACCTTAAATTTTCTCAAACTTCACATAAGATTCTGAAATCTTATAAATTTTTTTTATGTAACTCAAACATTTTGTAAAATTGTTGAGAAAATTGGACGAATTTCTCGTTTTTCAAAATTATTTTCTCCTTTCTCATTTCAACCAATGAGAGTGCAGCCACGACGTTGATGTTCTTTCATTATGCCTTTTCTTCTATTTTTTTCATTTGATTCAAAATTAATTATTCATCGTCGTTTTTATTGTACTGAGTGTTAAGATTAACATCAGTTTTATTTGGAAAATTCCATCGTCGCATATTATTTATATTCCCATTGTTCATTCAACAATTTTGGAATGTTTGAGAGGTACCGCAAATTTTCGCCAATTTTTGAAAGACCCGCGGATTTTCTCACATTTCTGTGGAAAACGTTATAATTATGTTGAATTCGTTGGAAAACTCCCAAATAATCTTAAATTTTGAAAAGAAACTGACAATTTTATGATTTTTTAGGAAACTCTGCAAACTTTCTTCAAGTTTCTATAATTCATTCCCAATTTACCCTCTTAGAAGAGGATTTTAAAGAAAAGCTGAACCACATTTATGAATTTCTAAAAATCTTCTCATAATACGTCACATCAGGAATAGAATTCCTCTAAAACGTTCATATTCCTAGGAGTCCGTAAATTGAGGGGGTTTTTGCATATATTTTAAGTGAAGAACTTTTTGTTCTCGCTTTATTGATAAAACGATTGCAAATACGGAAAAATGTTTGAGGACTTTGAGATCACCGGTATTCTATAGCAAAAAAATTCCTGGCCGGAAAAGTTAACTTTTCAATTGTTTATTAATAATTTGTTAATAATAAAAAAACTCATAGGAGTTCAGCTCGGAAACCTCCATATTCGGATTCAGCGGGTCAAAACAAAATAGAATTCAGTAGAAAAATTTTCTCGACCTAAAATGCATTCAAACCTCTCCCCCCTCCCCACGCGCACAGATTATAGTTTCAATAGTTTCGACTTTGCATTACTATCTCATTGTCAGCCCAGCTGCAGGGACTCCCTTTTCATATTTATAATACACGACATATACATGAATTTACATATCTATAAGATAATGTATTTTCATTCGATTTCCAATTAGAAATAGGTTTTGAAATTTGCGCCCATTTCCCTAGCAATGCCATCTGTCGGTGATCTTATAGAAGCTTGTTCTCATTCGATTTCGATTCGAGTTCCATTCGAGATTGTCGTTCGTTCTTCTTTACATGTAAGGACAGTGTCCCATTGTAGAGGGGGAAAGATGAAATACATAGTTCATCCGGAATGTGTACATAAAAGTGTATATAAAGGTCATACGCAAAGATCAATTAATAGATTGAAAGATTAGCAATAGGAAAAAGTGATAAACCGCAAGCTGCAGAGATAATGTCTAATACAAAATTTTATCAAGTGCAAAAACTAATGGATTTTTGAATGATTCGAAGGGAAGCATTTTGCTAATCTATTTTTACGCCTAATAGACAGACAGTTTGAAAACTGACAAAATATATCGAAAAATAATCCAAAGTAACGAACTGTAAAGTTTAAATAGAAATCTTACGATTAATAATTTCGAGATCAGCTGATGAATAGTAACGTCGAATTATTGGTTTTTTAGCACAGAGTGGAAAACGGAAAAGAGATAAAAAAATTTCGTGTTCACTGGGATGGAGACGAACCTTTCAAAGTATTGGCTCGTGAAGTTTTTCGCGGTATCACTATATATAACAAGACACGGAATAGCAAGATATGGCAAATTGTGACAAAATGTAGCAGGCTATGACAAGGTATGGCAAGGCATAGCAAAGTGTAAAGTACTATAGCAAGATATAACAAGCTACAGCAAAGCATAATAAAACATGGCCAAGTATGGCAAGGCAATGCAAAGTGTAAGTAAATAGAGCAAAGTATAACAAAATATATAAAGGGGTAAAAGGTATGGAGAGGTCCAGCAAGATACGAACTTTGAGACGAATTCAAATAAAAACCGAACTTTAACATCGCTTGGCAAAATCGATCGATAACAAAAATCAATCATATTTTTTCTGTTTCTGTTGAGAGAAGATGATCTTTTTAACCAATTCCATTTTGTACAAAAATGGAGTTTCGAAAATAAATCCATTTCAAAAGTAATAGGAAATCCAAAAATGGTACCTCATTGAACAAATGATTCTCCATTCCCACTTTCTCGTCCCACGAGGGGTAGATACCGTAGGTGGAGTTCATTTCATCCTTCCCCCTCTCTTCTCCTCACCCCTATGCGCCTGATGAAGATGTCGCACACGCCAGGGACCCGCAGGTCTCCAGATTACCCGAGCGAAACCCCTGGTCAGGGCACATGCTAATTGCTTTATTTGACATCAAGAAATAATGTACGTTGGAGAGAGTACCTCTATATGGTCCTCTGGTTTTCTCTACATTGGCTTTTCTACGATATAGCCACTTACATTCCCACTACTCATACATTCCCAGTTACTCTTCGTGTCCCTTGATGCCCCTTCGTGGAACCCTTCAGACTGCCCTCACAGTCGGCCTGTTTTCTTGTCCATTTCCTCCTCTCTCAGGTGAACTACATCTCATGATAACAGGATTCGTTGGGTTATTACTCTGGTCACGAGGTTCATAAAATCTTTCACTTTGGGTTTATTGATGTTGAGGGGTTATTTGGGTTGTTTTTGCTGTTCGAACAACGGTTAAAATTTTTTGGCGATAAATTTTTCGTTTTGACGTTTTTGATTCAAATTTATATGGTCACTGTATGATAAAGGTGTAATGGTGATGTTAACTGATTTTCAAAACGAAAAAGGCGTAGAATTGTTAAATTGAAATAACATTATCGAAAGGGCGTATTGCCCACGTCCGAGTTGGAAAAGGCATATAGTAAAGTCTCTCTAACTTCACCACGTTAGGGCTACAAATTCCACAAAATACGGTAGAGGTGCGTCGCCCAAGTAGAGTGAGAGTGAGAGGTTATGGGATACATGGCGCACGTAAAACGTGCGGGAGCCGGGACTGTTTACTGCGCATTCACTAAGCCCTCACTATCCCTATAGAGGGATACACGCATATCACTCACACACGTTTGGGGTGCTAAGAGTAAGGGAACACTCTCCCTACTGTCGCTGATCGCTGGGAAGTTGGAGAGTTGAGAAGTTAGGGAGACTCCACTGTAACTCCATCTTTACGTCTTTTTCAGTTCAAATTAAACCTACGCTTTTTTTAATCTAATTAATCAGGGGCAAAATTGTCTTCGATTCTCGTTGAAAAATACATAACGACCAAAAATTTTTTCGAAAGTAAAAATTGCAAAATACAGCCATGAAATATTTGTTTTCGCTTTACAAGGGGAGAATGAATTTTTGTCAAGACCACAGAGAGCTGAGGAGACCTTTCCTACCCCAGGAGACAAGGAACGGTGGATGGAGCAAAGGTTGCGGAGGTACTTCCAAGGGAAATTTCACAAAGGCTTGACCCCGAGCCCACGTAATGAATGTTATATAACCCTTTTAATGCTTTATGCCTCTTACGTTTTTTTCTCACAGCCTTAACCCCTCCTTATGAATTTTTTTGAACATTTTATTTGACCTCATATCTCTTTCCTCAACACCACAAATGTTCCCCCAGGGTCCTTGGGTAATTATCTGGCGTGAATTGAGCTGTTTTAATATAGATTTTCCAATTTTAAGGTTTAATTTGATTTTTCGGGATGGAACTTTCCCAAAGCAATCAGTTATTTCATCTTTTTATTCTTCGATTGTAGTGATACGAATAGTGTTAGTAAGGTGGGAAATAATGGAAATCTTTTCAGTACATTTAAGGGACTCTTTGAAAAATTAGGTTGATGAGTTCTATAAGGGTCACAAGGGCGATGAGAGATGGTTAAAGATGGTTTGGTCATGAGAGATGCTTGTGATCCTTGTCGAAATAGTTGAAGCTCAGGGTCACGAGGGTCACAATGGTTGCTAAAAGCAGTGGGCAATTGCAATCGTTTGCTAGCCAATGGTACCCCAACACCAAAGGCCCATCAAATAAATTCGAATATACGTAATCAATAATTTTTTATACATTTTCTTTTCGGGACTCTTCACCAACCACGTCCTCGTCCTGAGGCCTGGATCAGGCCAAGAGTTGGTGAGGATTGAATTCTTCACCAGCAATCGTTGGTTCTTTTAAGAACTTAGTCACCTCATTAAGAGAAGTTGATATCTTCATAATGACGGTGTACTTAAATGAATCTATTTTTTATTTTTAATCTCATTGTCGTAAAAAGGTACGGTGAAGTTGAGGAAGGAATCCCTTTAGAAATCCATAATATCCACTATAAATTATAAAAAACTGATAGTGACATGATAAGAAAGGATCACAAGAATAGTGCAGTCAAGACCCCACGACTTATATGCTTTGCACCAAAGTAGTACATAGTGCTACTTTGTAGATATATGTTGGGTATTCCATGTGAACTCACCCAGGTCAAAACCCTCACCATCGCCAATCATTTTGCTGATTTTTCCTGTAGTTGTATATGAAAAAATATGACTTCTCAAATTTTTTCAGATTTCTTGAGGCATCCTGTGGGCAGCCATGTTTTTTTGCAAGTTTTATCTTCAAATGCGTGTAACTTCCGTAAAAATCAACCGATTTGAGTTTTTTTTACAAAATGTGCGTCTTCGAACACACTTTCCATATAAAAATATGCCAATTTTTTTCAACTCGTTCTTCCATCGATTTCCTCAGAAAAACCTCAAAAAACTTCAAAAAACGGGTCGTTTTCAAAGTTGGACCCTTTTGATATTTTTCAAAAAATTTCAGTGAATATATTGGACCAAAATAAAATTTTTCACCAAAGGCCAAAGTGGGATCTCTATCAGAACACATCACTCGGAAAGATTTATTGTTAACGAATTTTCAAAAAGTCATCAAATTGTTCCAGATTCGAATATAATGAAGTGATTCTTCAGGCGGTAAATTCAAATAATGCTTCTGCGTTCAAATGCGAAAAGAATTTTGAAATTTTTGAAATTTTTCATCCCGGATTCATATATTCAAATTGGAAATGACGGCCACGAAATGGCAAGTCCACTTTGGCCTTTGGTGAAAAATTTTGTTTTGGTCCAATATATTCACTGAAATTTTTTGAAAAATATAAAAAGGGTCCAACTTTGAAAACGACCCGTTTTTTGAAGTTTTTTGAGGTTTTTCTGAGGAAATCGATGGAAGAATGAATTGAAAAAAAATTGGCATATTTTTATATGGAAATTGTGTTCAAAGACGCACATTTTGAAAAAAAAAAAAACTCAAATCGGTTGATTTTTACGGAAGTTACAGGCATTTAAAGATAAAACTTGCAAAAAAACATGGCTGTCCACAGGATGCCTCAAAAAATCTGAAAAAATTTGAGAAATCATATTTTTCCATATACAACCACAAGGAAAATCGGCAATATGATTGGCGATGGTGAGGGTTTTGACCTGGGTGAGTTCACATGGAATACCCCATGTACTACTTTGCTGCATGCGATATGCGCGGTGATATGTGAATTCTAAGGTTATACCAATCAAAGCAAAATGAATTTTCCCCGCTAACTATATTTGCGTTTGAAAGGGCAGTAAGAGCCAATTCAAACATGGTTTCATGGTGGAAACCCTTTGGGGACCCTGCGGGCACCCTTTGGAAACTTTGAGGATTATGAGGTTCATAAGGGCCAGGAGAACCACAAATTCTTTCTAATCCTGGTAAAAGGCCTCCATGTGGCCTTGGGTAATTATCTGGCATGGATTGTAGTCGGTTTGAAATAGAACTTCCAATATTCGAATGAGATTCATAATACGTTTTTGGAATTAAAATATTGCAAAGTAATTCTGATATTTCGACGATTTTTATTGGATTGTATTGATGTAGGTGCGAGTGTAAAAAGCATGAAAATAATTTCTCCTATTTCGTTCTTCGTGGCACCCATTCTCGGAAAGAAGTCGTAATGCATGATCACGAGTGTGCACATGTGGGAAATAGAACGTCGGACCGGAGAAGGTAAGATTGCAGCATTAGGGGTTGAACTGAGGATACTATAAGTTGAGGTTAACTTAATGACGGTTTAAGGCTCTTCGCCCTTTGGTTTTGTTTCGATTTTTTTCGTATTTGTTTTAGGATAATATGAATGTGAATGGAGTTCGTAGAAATATTGTAGATAGAAAATTCTGGTAGACACTTGAGTGGTTATGCTTTCGTGGCGAATATTACTATCAACTGTTATGGCTTCTGGATGGATGCAGCCTCTAGTATCAGCTTTCAGTTAACGTTAGATTGCAGACTCTAGATTCAGCTTTCAGCTAAATTCTTTTGAGACGTAGCCCTTAATGCCTTCTAGACACAGCCGCATATTCATTCAAGACCTAAAGTGAAAAATTAGCTCAACTTTCCCGCACTGAGGTCAGATGCGGATCTGATGCTAGTTTGCATTTCCTGATTAAGTCTCGGTCTGATTGTGAGTCTGAAGTAATTATCTAGATCCAAGGCAATGGTCAGTCAATCTACATTATCAGTATTTTGTCTTGACTTGGATCTAAACAAGTTTTTCATTTTGGATTCCAGACTGATCAATATCACATTATAAGAATCGGCCCCTGGTTCTAGTCCGATTTGAAGTTCCACTCGGGACATAATCTTAAATGTTTTTAAGACATAATCTACTATTCCTGCAAGGCAAAGAATAACATTCTTCAACAGCACATAAGAAATTTGGGAGTACTGATAGTCTCCTTCAAGCACTAATTCCTAAAGACCACTCACATCCTCAACCTTCCTAATCCCATCTACTTCTTAACCAAATCAGAAATCCCCTCCAAAACTCGTCATCCTCTCCCCAATCCTCGTATTTTCACATCGCCGAAAATTTCCAAAATTATCAGGTACTATCCACCTCATATGGGACTTTCGATGCACGTAGCTATGTTAATCTCGCTTCCGGCATTCTTAGAAGGCAGTCAAGAAGGTGGGAGTGGGTGGGCGAGCGTAGGTGAGGTAGGTTGGAAATAGACAGAGGATTGCTTCTCTCAAATAGTTAACTGCCTTCGCACGAAGGCACCAGCAACTTTGGAGAAAGGAGTTCAGTATACGCATCTCTCTCCTCTCGCTCCCACCCCCCACCGTTACCATTTTCCTTTACTTTATCTCGTACTTCTCCGGGTAAAGTTTAATTCAACTGGGCGGGAAACCGGGCGTACATGCTTGAATGATTTGTTGCAAATCGAAAGTCGCACCGGGGAGGGGTGTCTCTTTTCTCACGTACATGTGTACGTGATTCTACTCATGACTGAATTTTAAATGAAAATATTCACTTAGGTTCACTTTTTCTGGTTTTCATATTCAATTTTTTTTACAGTCTCCGTTTTATCTCAAAAATATGGAAATTGTTTCAAATTTATTCTTAAAGAAAAAATGATGAAAATGATATATCTCGTAAAGAATATGAAGAATCATTCGAAAAGATGAAATTTCTGAGATAAGATTGAGTATCATTTGTTAAAATATTTTCAAGTCTTTCATCTCAACCCATCTCATTTCATCGTGTCATAAGAAAATGTACATTATCTCATCTTCTTTTATCTTTTATAAAGTTGAGATGTAATTGAATAAAATAAAATAGGATATCCTTAAAGACAACAAATTATCTTGTTTCATTCAATGTCTTCAAACGATAATGCGAGATGAAATAAAATACTCTTTACAACATAAGGTAACATTAGATAAAAGAAGATGTCATCTAATTTTCCGTGAAAAATTGTTCATGTCATCTTATTGTATTTTAACTCATCTGTTCCAAAGATAAGAGAAATTGAGATCAGCAAATATATTTTTAGAGAAAATCTTGTTTTATCTGGTGGTATAATTTTGCTGAAAAAGTATCCCATCTTATATTACATGATCTTCTGGAAAGATGAGATCGAATGAGCTAATTTTGATAAGCTAATATAGGATAAGATAGACATTTTTTCAAGATATATCCAAAGATTACAACTCATCTGCAATTTTGACATAATTCAGATGATGATGAATTAAATATAAACTGATTATTTCTCTAAATAATTCTTCCCTTCAACTTTTTCTAATTATTTTCTTTTCCCCTGCAATTGGTGGTTAAAAATTATAATAAATCCAATGAAAAATGGAATTCATCTACAAATTATTGCATAAAGTTCCTAAGACCAATAAACTCACTCGAATTTTCCATTCAATCTAGCAGTACTTGATTTTTTTTAAATTAATTTATTTCAAGAATTTTCTCATTTCATTTTTTTCTTCCGCTACTCTCTACTCGTTTTCTCGATTAGGCTTTGCCGTCATTAAAAGTTTATAAAGAAGTCGAGCAAGACGCGACGCTAGAGGTGAGCTTTGTGGGGCCGGGCGGGGGGGGGGGGGGTGGAGAAGACTCGAGGCAAGTTTTCNCATGTGCAATGCATAATGAGGGGAGGCAGGAGACGGCGCAAAGGGCTTACAAATGAGACCACCCCTGATAGTGTTGTTATATACCTGTATACATTCTAGGAGAACAACTGTATAACCTTGGTACAGTGGGAGAGGGGTTATATACGACATTAGTGAGTAAAGAAAAATAGTGAGAAGGAAAAAAATAAAGTCATAAAAAGATAAATACGAGAGCGGTTTTGGTTTAGGGTGGAAGATGAAAATGGAAAAGATAAGGGATACCCTATTTTTATTTATATTCATTTGTTGTCATTGGATGACGAAAAAAGGCTAATTTTTAAGAGTCTCGAAGAAAATAAAGAATTGAGTTTTTCGATAATATAGAGTTACGAATTGAATTTTGGCCGTATAAATTTGGGTCGTGAAATCAAGATAAGGATACATTTCGTGAACGTATAGCTACAGGGGAATAAGTGGTGTGCATAAGCATAGCTATTACGCCCCTTTGGCTCTACGATGACGATGTGCTCTTTCATGTGATGTTCCATACATGCGAAGACTCCTACAGTAGGAAATCATTGACATTATTGTTGAACTTACTATTATCATGATCCATGGTTATTATCATATCCAGTAGTCATATTTCGAGTCAGACATGATCATGGTCATAGTCATGATCATGGTCATAGTCATGGTCATAGTCGCGGTTATTGTCATGGTCATGGTTATGATCATGATCATCGTCATAGTCATAGGCAGAGTCATAGTCATTGTGAAAATGAAGAAAATTTCAGATACAGAAATTGGCAAAGCAAACTCTGCAAAATGAGAAATGACAACAATAAAACAGTGATAATATATTCTTTTTAAACTAAAAAAGTATTGAGTACCTTTAGTAAATGATAGCTAGCGTCTATTAATTATTAAGTTCCCAGTTGTATTTTTTCCCCTATTTTCTCTCATACACCGAGAAAAAGTTTTTTTTGGAAGTAGTAATTGCTGACGTCAGAGAGCTGAGTACGTATATGGATCCGTCAAAAGGGGGTTGAAGGAGTTTAGTTGGCCGATCGCTTGCCAACCCCTGAAAATTCACATTGCACGCGATTTACCCCATACCCAAAAACGAAAAGCTGATTAAAGGGCGTTGGGTCGATTGTCCGTGGTTACTGGGTATAATACCAGGTGGGGTATGATCGTACATTTTTTTGCAATATCATGGAAGAATTTCGTGAAAATTTAATTCATGTAAAATGGTATGCTCGATGTAGGGTAGAGAGGACGTAATCGGAAGAAAACATATTCCTCCCAACCGAGAAGGATATCTTCAACATGGGGTGAGTCAATATTTTTCCAAATTATATTCAACTGAAATAGCTGATGGAAAAATTTATTATCAGAAGAGCGTAATTATTACTGGATGAGATTTATCTTATCCTAACTTATCTTTTGAAAAAATGAGAGAGAATTAAATGAAAATGGATGAAATATTCTTGAAGACATCATCTCATCTTATCCCATTTAATTGTATTTTGGGAAAATTTATCTCATCTCATCTTATTTTATTTCTTCAAAAGGTAGGCTAAAATGAGATGAACATTTTTTCTCAATAATATATTTGTTAATGTAAGGTTATATATTTTTAACAACGATCTCATCTTATCTCGCTTCAACTTTTAATAAGATGAGATAAAATTTGATAAAATCACATGAGATATCCTCGAAGATAGGATCTTATTTAATCTCATTTGATTTTATCTTGTGAAAATATATCATTTTATTTTGTCTCTTCAAAAAATGATGGTGAATAAGATGACATACTTTTTTTCAACATTTGGTAACATATGATAAAATAAAAATGCATCTTAAAAAAGTGATCATCTCGTTTGATTTGTTGTTATCTTGTCTCGTCAAAAGATGAGATGAAATGAGATGAGCATTTTTTAAGATAATGAATTATTTTAATTATGTTATCAGATGTTCCAATAAATATCTCATTTTATCTTGCATTATCTTTTAAAATGATGAGACGGAATAATTTTGGGAAGCTAAAAATTTATTCTCAAAAGTGCGTAATTAATCTCAGATATGATTCATAATTTGTCTACATGGAAAAGTTACGAAAGGCATGAAACTAAAAAGTATAAAAATCGTGCTCAATAAAAAAAAATAAAAAAAGGAAAGAAAAAACTTATGCCCTTTTGATATTACAAAATAAAACAAATAGGGGAGGATGGGGCAAAACGGCCTCCCTTCAATCGTCAATATTTTCCGATTCAATAATCCGATTGGGATGAGTTAGAGCTCGTTTTGAAGAATGAAAAATTATCTTCAAAATGAAGTTGAAACTGGGAATTTTCACAATGTCATTCACAAGTTATTGACAATTGGAGGGGGGTCGTTTTGCCCCACCCTCCCCTAAAAAAGGATAATTCTGCCCTTTTCACCCCGCGGCTACATAAAGAATAATTTTCTCTTACCTTGTTCATCATTTGGCGGGGACAGTCCCGCCCCGTGGGAGGCGAATCTGTAAGCAAAGAAAAGAAGAAAATTTCATTAATATCTTTGAGAAAATATTGGTGATGCTATACTTCTAAAAACTCCACCACAAGACAGCACACACAGCTATAATTAATTATTTCTCCGTTATCGATGCGCCCCGAGATTCACCCTCCTCCCCTTCACCGCAGTGCCTTATTCCGCTTAATCTTCCCTTCAAAATCCAACCGAGGGCCAATTTCCCCCCGAATGACACTCCGGGCAGATTCATTAATCCACATAAGAAGAAGTTGTGAAAAAATATTTCACTCTCAGGCTGATTTAAAAAATACTTTTTTTTTTTTATATGTCAGATGATTGAGGAGAAACAATTAGACAAGTCATAATTTTTTATCTCCCCACACTAACGATGCAAATGATCATTTTTTAAATATTTTAATCCGAAAAAATATTGCTTCTTAAGAAACAAGAATAAAACTTTTTTTGTCATTGAACTCGGTTGCTATCTTTGACTTATTAATATTTCAACGGTATTTTTAGCTACCAAAAATTCTGCAGAAAAAATGTCTATAAGATGAGATGAGATATTTCTATTTTGAAATATCGTATCTTACGTCACATTATTCTCCTTTATATTATCTACAGAAAACTTTAAACTTTATATACAATGTAGGATAATTTTATGTGATCTAGAAAAAAAAATCTGATTTCACCTAAGATAAGATGAAATAGGATGAGATTACGTTATTTTATTAAGATCTGCTCAAGGAAATTTCTTCAAGTCGAAATAACACTGTGAACAACACCAACACCAAGTCACGATTAGATCAAATAATTTAACAATCGCATTTTTCAGATAACTTCATATAGATTAAGATGAGAGAAGATGAGGAAGATTCTCTCACCTTATCTCGTCATTTCATATTATTTTTCATGTTTAAACAATGATAGGATATATCTTTTCACGATATATTATCTCGTATTCAAATAACAATATCTAATAAAGTTACCAACTTCAATATTTCAGATATCGACATCGGTGGCCGAAGCGGCTAGGTGCGAGCCTAGTGTGCGAAAGGTTGTGAGTTCGATTCCCCGTGGAACCGAGTTTTTCAACCGGAGGCTCCGGCGAGCGGGAGGTCGCTAATATAGTGACCGCCTGTACCGGCATGGGTTTTCTGTGGTTTCCCATGCTACTCCTATGTTCTATAGGAGTGCGAATGCGGTACAGTGTAGAATCCACAGCGGCATGCATAGGGTTGGATAGGGCCGATTAGGCAATCAGAGGGCAGAAAGGGCCGGAATATAAAAAAAAAATATATCTCAGATGATGGAAGGTTCAGCCCATATTATATCAATGGCAATTCATGCAAGCGCCGGCACTAATGACCAAATAGCAATGAAAAATTTCAATTTTGCGTTTTCAAAAAGAAATTTTCAAGCATAAATTCTACTCATATCATGCGTATCAATTGATCAATTAATTTTTTAAATTAGTATTCACATTTCATTCTATTTCTCACTAACGACAAATTCCCGAATCAATCCTCTCTTCTATTGTTTACATCCCCACCCCTTCCCCCGGAAACCCATCCCCTTTTTCTCACCAATTAAAAATGCCTCACCCCTCCCCCAAAAAAAACAACATTTATACCACACGTTAATTATTTCCACGTTCTGCCACCGCTCGAGTCACTTCTTTGTACGTCAGGCAGATGAGTCG
Organism: Diachasma alloeum; assembly: GCF_001412515.2. NCBI lineage: Eukaryota > Metazoa > Arthropoda > Insecta > Hymenoptera > Braconidae > Diachasma > Diachasma alloeum. Next base: position 171,088 of record NW_021680541.1, read on the forward strand.
GGTCAGGGGTGAGAAAAATAAAATATAGAGGTACAAAAATCCTCAGGAAAAAAAAAATAAACATGAGGAAGATCGCTCTTGTCTGCAAAGTTGGGAATAATGTTTCGGACACGAGGCAAGAGACGCTCTTGCCAAGAGGATGAGACGAGAGGGGTGGTAGAGGGGGTGAGAAGGGGGGATGGAGGAGGCTGTAGGGAGGTTTACCACCCCCTTACGCGTGTCCGCCGCAGATTCAGACTCCTAATTAAGACGAGGGTGCGATAGAGGAGGGCTTCGCCTGGGCTTCCAGCGTTTTGGGGTTGGGCCGAGGCATTTTCAAGGAAAGAAGGAGGGGGAGGGGTGTTACAGGAGGGGGAGCGGGTGAAGCCGGCAGGGGGG
>NW_021680541.1:171491-175262 GCF_001412515.2 Diachasma alloeum
TGGCCACCCTCGAGGCGGCCAAAAGGGGGTAAGGAATATTGATCACGAGTACCGAAAACCAACTGAGCATGTATACAAGTCGCTGGTGAGTAGTGGACGGTGACTGAGAAATTTGACGCCGCGGAATTATTGAATAATTTGAGGTGACGATTTAAAGTTTATTTGCATTGAAGTAGGACTTTTTTGGATTTGTGGAACTGTTTTCAAAGGTGAGATGTATGCTTGAATCGATTTTTTCCTGCTTTTACCGATTTTGACAAGTACAGCTTTTTTAAATTGAAGGTGATGTTTCAATGACCTTTGCGGTTTAATTGGGTTTTCTAAACATTTTAGTCAATTTTGATTACAGGTTGAACTTTCTTTATGATTTGATGATATTTTTTGCATCTATTGGATTCGAAGTTGGAATTTATTTAAAATAGACACTGTGAGTTTTTAGAGCTTTTCGATTTCGTTAAGCTTTAAAATAATTAGACAAATTTGACTTGATGGAATAATCAATCATCAAACCGATATTTTCGAACACTTAGCATGAAGGATTCCGGAGGTATTATCCATGAATGTGAGAATATTTTTTTCAAATTTGTTGAAAGCTGAAGAATAAGAGAGCTTTTGGGTGCTTTTCAATGACAATTTGGACTTCCATTACGCCGATTTCCCAAAAGTCTGTATATTATTACAATTTCAGCTTTTTCTTAATTAATGTTGGTGCTTCATTGAGATTTCTGTCTGAACTGAGCTTCCTACACTTTTTAGTCAATTGCGATTACAGATTGAATTCTCAATTCAATCTCTGGTTGAGGTTCATGAACAAAAATCAGTGCAAGTAAAGGTTTCCTCTAAAAAATTTAATGAGGTTTCATAAAAATTAAATTTGCAAAACACGTGATCTTTCAAAGCTGTTATATGTCATGGAAGTTTCAGACAATTTTCATTGAGTTTTATGAACCGATGGGAAAATTTCCCTGAGAAGCTGAGCTATTTTGGATTGAATTTTTCGTGAATTTTGATTGAAAGTCGTAATGACCGATGTTGGTTCGATTAAAATGTCTCGAAAAGCTTATAAAAACTTGAACATAATGCAAGCTCGATTAATTCCACTGTCTTGAACGTTTTCGTAAATTTTACGGACAAATGGAGCTGTTTTCGAACAGATTTTTCTTATTTCTAGATAAACAAGCAGAGGTTGAAGTCTATCCGACAGAAGCCATTTTATTGTTCCTTTGTGTGTTATTACTTTTTTTCTTTTTTAATTTCTACCAATTTCATTGGTAGTATGCTTCCGAATGGATCATACTACCAATGAAATAAATAGATAAATGGATTATTTCGTTATGCCAATATGTTAGTAACATGAAATTCCAAGAAATTGTGATAAAAAATAACTAAAGAAAAACACAAAAATGTTCCATCTCAAGAACTACTGAACAAATTAATCTCAAATTCTTTCGTGTTATATATCTAAATAGTATCGATCACTACTCAAAATTTGAGATCGTTAAATAAAGTTCTAACCATATTATAGCCACACGAGTAAGCTGATCACCTAAAAATAGAAAAATAGCAATATCTCGAAAACTTTCAATGCAACGGTACGTATATTTTAATTTGGTCAGATAGCCACCATTATAACGAATAGTTTGAAAAAAAAAATTGAATTCGGGTGAGTGGTTTTTGAGATATTGAAGAAAAAAGTTTCACATACAAAGTTGAATATCTCCGTAACTACTAGTTCGATTTCGCCCATTCAAAATACCAAACTTTGTTACCATGAGACCTAGAATCATACAAAGTTTGAAGTTTCTATCTCAATTATTTTTCAAGTTATCGTGGTAACAAGCGATTTCGTAAAAAAAAATGAAAAAATGAAAATAAAACTCAATTCTCCGTAGTGGGGTGATCGAACTTCTATACAGTAAGATAGGTCTCATCTTGAGAAATATTTTGAAAAAGAAAATGAAATTGGTCAAGCCGTTCCTGAGATATTTGCGAAAAATGATTTTCGAGAAATCGCTATATCTCAAGAACTACTCAACCCATCAGGCTGAAATTTAGCACAGATTTGTATTTTATTGGTACCAACTATGAGCCAAAATTTCAAGTTTTTTGTAATTACGGTTTTGGAGTTATTGACACATCTCTGGACAAACACACACACATTCACACATACGCACACACATACATACAGACATTGTCTAAAAACATCATATCTCGACGTTTCAGACCACTCTGAGTCATATCCAAGCAAAATTAGAGAATCGAAAAAAATTGCATTTTCAAAGCTTCCATTCGGAAGCGAAAATGATTGAAAATTGAGCTTTGTGGTTCGACAGATTTGATTATTTTTGGTTCTACATGTATACCCTCTCGGGTTTTTACATTTTGTTCCCTTCCCTATCTGCGTTACCATGGGCCGACTTACTTTATCCCCTACTGCATCCCATTCGGGATTGGACTGCAAGGGAAACCATGGAAAACCTCAGTCGTGCAGCCGGCCGATAATGCAGAGATTCCACTGTTTCCATTGGTCACACTGACTCAATGGCCACAGTGGTTCTCTACATTCGTGCCTAGCGACTGTAGTCCCATGCGGTTAGGTGTGCCTAAGCAGACATCCATCCAAGTAGTGGGCAGACTGAACGCTGCTTAGCTTGGATGACGACCGGAGCCACACACTCCCCGCGTGACAACTACAGCCTATTCGACAGATTTTATTTTTACAATTAAAAACTTGTGAATATTGTCTAAAGTAATATGAGAGTAATTAATTATCCATCATAATTGTGAACGTGAACTACCAACTCCAATGTTCGGTTTCGAATTCAGTATATTTATGAAAAGAAACACCTGAAAGCTGCCATTCCCCGTAAATCTCACAGCAAGTATAATCGAAAAGGACCTCCGTCAGTTGGTTCTCTATATAAAATAGAGTACGAAGGTGAATTTGTGAAACTCGACCGCCCGAGTGACAGCTCAATCTAAAATGGTAGTGGATTTTCACTAGCCAAGCTGACGTACAACAATCCAAACTCCGAATATATGGGTATTGGGAAAATTATTAAGTTATTGTCATTCAAAAAGGTTAAAAACTGGGGAAAAATGGAATATTGATGAACTTTAATGGATTTTAACAATTCATTACTTTCACAACTTCCATAATATCTTGGGAGGAAACGATTGCGGAATAATCATGTGTATAGCATTGAGAAGCCGGGGAAATTTTAGATTTCAAATGATATAAACAAATATAATTGGCATTAATGGTTTCTCAGACATGATTGACTATAGTATTGTTATTTAAAAAACAATATTTCATTGAAATTTCAAAACCTGGTGACAGAAAAGGAATCTGTCTGTCGAGTTGAGGCATCTGAAAGGTTTCAATATATATTTTTGAATAAAATTCTCCAAATTAAACTAACAACCTCAAAAAGCTCAAGTAAAGCTTAACATATGGATGCAAGCTCATAGAGCCTTTTTAACACTGATCCTTCATCCGATGACCTTTTTCAACCCTCACCCCTTCCTTCAGTATTTCTATATCCCGAGGCTAACTGTTTGTCCGTTAATTAGAAGCTAACGGCGGAACTCAAGTTCGGAACTTTAAAGTTTCTTGCACTCACGGAAGTCCCCCAACCACTGGGCTTCATATTGAATCACCCCTTCCCCCTCACCATCTCTTTCTCTCTCTCTCTCTCTCTCTCTCTCTCTCTCTCTCTCTCTCTCTCTCTCTCTCTCTCTCTCTCTCTCTCTCTCTCTCTCTCTCTCTCT
>NW_021680541.1:176485-183866 GCF_001412515.2 Diachasma alloeum
CTCTCTCTCTCTCTCTCTCTCTCTCTCTCTCTCTCTCTCTCTCTCTCTCTCTCTCTCTCTCTCTCTCTCTCGGTCTCATGCCCCTCTTTTTATTGGTCCAAGCGAGGTACCTTGGACCTCGCTTGGGAACCTTGCCCCCTGTTGGCTAGCATTTAATTACTAATTAAATGTTTCGGGTGTTTGAGTTTTAAATTGATAACTCAAACAAAAGCTCGAAGACGTACTTACCGATATTCTCCGTATTACCCCTTGCCCTTTTTTGGAGGGAGTAATTAATACCAGTATTAATTATGGGTCAAAGTTGTCTTTTCGATGGATTGATTCATTATTGAGCTTTTGCAAATGGTATGCCTGAGCTTTTTAAAATTATGAAAAGGAAATAATTCAGGCGATCAGTTCTGGATTACCTTCTTTATAATTCGATTATTGATAATTTGATCGTTGTATCCATGAAGCTTTGAAAAAGATAATTGAATTTCATGTAAAGCTCATATAAAGCTCTGCTCAACTTCCAAGTAAAGCATGAATGAGCTCGGATTTTATGTAGAACTACTAGTGTCGCTGAATTGGCATGATTGAGCTCTATATTGAACATATGAGAATGCTTTTTCACGCTCAAACTCCCACAATTACTGTTATTAATTGACAATTGACAATTCATATAATTTCTATTCTATAAAATAACTTTCCACCCTAAACATTTCAAAAGCGCCTAAAAACCTATTGCTGGAGCGCGCAAGCTGTGAGAAGTAGCACAGATTGTTATTAAAATATTGGAGAGCGTATTTCACTGGTGATAAAGCTCACTTCATACGACTATTTTGTGAAAAGGTCGAATAACCTCAACTCTGAATGAAGAAAATAATCAAGTGGAGGTAGAATGTACTTCGTGATAGTTTTTCCCGTTCAACTTTTAATAAGCTTCATTATCGAGCTTTTTTGAAGTTGTATGCATGAGCTTTTTGATGAACATCTAGTAGGACTCTATCTGTACATGGGGTACAACTCTTGGAGAACAATGCGACATGGTGGGGGAAGAAGTCGGCCAATGACACCGCAATAAAGGGGTGGGGGGTGGGATGGGACCATAAAAAGCCTAATCGGCTATATGGGAATGGAAAAAAAAAGAGATGTTCATGTTTTCGATTATAGGTTATGATTATAGGTTATGGGGAGTTGTCGAGTTGATGTAATTGCTTAAATAGATTAAAAATTTGACATTACAATGTTCAATAAGAAGAGTTAGGTAAGATGGAGAAATTTTGTATTTTATTTTTCTTATTTGATTATATTTTTCTTGTTTTTGGTTGGAAAATTGAATTTAATAGTTATAACAGTGTTTAAATTGAAATGAACTTGTATATTTTTATCACAGATGATTATATAAAATGAAATTGCTCTGATGAGGAGTGCATTTAGCACTTGAAACGTTGGCAAAGGGATTCAGAATAAATTGATAGTGTTGTGCATATCATGACCGTATAATGGCTCTAAGAAAGAGGTATTATTAGGGAAAAAAGAGCAAATCATTTATTATAACACGAAAATTTAACAGCTGATAAATTGGGACATATGATTCTCATCGTTCGTATTGCTTTTTTGCAATGAAAATGATTATAAATAATTAATTGGAAAAAAGACTATCGAATCTGACAGGAAAAAAGACAATGAAAGGGCTTCCGTGGAGATAAAATCCCCTGAAACTTTACTCTTTCAAAGCGATTAGCCTTTCTAATGTTCTATAAAACTGCTTTCTACCCGGAACATTCCAAAGCTTTTAAAACAAGTGGGAAATTTCTCTTGTATTGCATATAGTACAGTTATTTTTGCTTAGAAATTAGCAATATGTTTCTGAATGGTTATTTTGCACATAATTTTCCTCTATTATGTATAATTCATTGTTTATTTTATTTTATTAAATTGAATAAAGCTTCTTTTTAACTAATTTTGTGAGGTTTCCAACTTGGTTAAATGTCATCATCATTATTATTCTTATTATCCCTTATACATACTTGAATGCATTTGAAACATCACATTTGAAGAAACTATGAGAAAGCTCACTTTCAGAGAAATTTATGAAAATAGCAAAATTATCAACAATTATATAAATTAAATCAATCAATATAGCTATCGTCATCATCTTTTAACGTCGACTTGAAGGCATTCAAACAAACATTTGAAGCTATGATTAAATTCATTTGAAGCATGATATTCAAAGATACCCCCGGAATTCTGATTTTCAAAAAATACCAAATTTTTGAAAATTTTCAAATTAGTCAAAATAATGATTATTGCTGTCGTCTTCATCTTTGAACTCGGTCAAAAGGACATCGAGAGAGATTTTTTAACCCATCTTTCAATCAATTCAGAACATTTTTCAGTTATCGTGGGACAATCGTTTTTCGAATAAATTCAAAAATAGAAAAAACTAATCCATCAATTAAATTTTAGTTAATAGTGATTGAGAGGGCTCAACAGTACCTCTCTGTAGGTACATTTGAAAGAATAAAAAATCAATTCCGTCCATTCATTAGTGAACTATCGAAGAGAAACATTGTTACATACGTCCTGACACAGACATGTACGGACGTGGTCTAAAAATGGCATTTTCGAACTTTTTGGATCATACTGGATCAATATAACACAAAAAATCCAAAACTTAAATTTGAACAATTACTAAGCTTTCATTCGAAAACAAAAATACAGAACCCGTAATGATAATGTCCAGAGAAAATATATTCGTGAGAACCCAAGAAAATACGATAAGTCTCATGTTATCAAATCGTTTCACTTGATCCCTATGACAATGGTGCTTCATTCACTACAAATACCTACTCCTACCCCTTGCCAACCTCTTGTATCCCCCTCTCCTCCACCGGATGGTGTAATCGGAGCTCAAATAAAAAGACGTAATACCAGATAAAACAGGCCATTTATCTAACGACGATTTTTCTCACTCACCCCCCTGCCCCTGGTGGGACAAGAGGATCCACGAGGAGTTGCGGAGAGGGAGCGGTTGGGGGTTGAAAGTGTGCCCGGAGGTGGTAATCATCTTAAACGAGCGTTGTCACAGACACCTCGAGGGAAGAGTGTCACGAGACTCGTGCCACCTGATTCTTCTGTAATTGAGATGAATCGATAAAATCAACCCCTAAAAATTGAGAACAAAAATTAGATAAATTTCATTTCCGGGCGTAGGACGAGGGTGCGAGGGGGTGTAGGCAAATTTTCTGAATATTTTGTAGATGTTATTTGTAATTTTTCGAAGCATATTTCGGATATTTCACAACAGTCAGCTTTCATTGCCGAGAAGCTCCACATGTGGACAGCACTTTTCGCCAGGAAAATGAAGAATGAAATAAATTAGACCGAGCTTTCCATACATTGCTCTGTTAAAAATTTTCCAGTGAAATTTCCGGTAAGGGTCTTGAGAATTTTTAACAGTAATGTATCCACTGAAATTTCAAGGGATTTTGTCATTGAAAATGCATAATTTCATGGGAAAATTCGTGAGAACTGTAAATTTCAGTTCAATTATTCGGGGAAAATCTCTGAAAAATCAGGAAAATTCAGAGAATTCCCTGCTTGAATGCCAGATTCCTCTGAATTTTTAGGGAATTCCTTGAAAACATGAGGGAATTTGGGAGTCATTTTCACCCGAAAATTCATGTAAATTGTGGAATTTCCATCTTCCTGCCGTTAAAAAATTGGGACTTCACTTGAATTTTCAGAGAAATTTGAAATTCAATTGACTTTTTTCTCATAAATCGAATTCAAGACTTTTTTCTGAAAATTGAGTCAAATTTTTTTAACAATGTGAGAACTTTCTTCATCAGAATAATTTTCAATCGTTTAATGGACAATTGTTGGCTTCGTGTGTTGGATTCGTGTTTCAATAACTAACTAACTAAATGAATAAATAGATAAATAAATAAATAAATGAATAAATAAATGAATAAATAAATGAATAAATAAATGAATAAATAAATAAATAAATAAATAAATAAATGAATAAATAAATGAATAAATAAATGAATAAATAAATAAATAAATAAATAAAAAACTAACTCTCAAGAAGCTTTTCACTCCTGTATAGGCAAATTTCCTGAATATTTTGTGAATATTATTTTCACTTTCTCACAATATATGAGTGAAAGGGGTTTAAATTTTAGGAAAAGTAAAAGGGCTCGGAATTTCATGTATACAATCCCCTTCCACCCCCTCGGTTATACTGCGCTATCTCTTCGAAACCACGTAAAGAACCGGGGAATGATATACGTGGTAATAACAGGGCCGCTTCCGAGGCGAGTTGGAGCGACCAAGGGGTGAATTTCCGTAATGCCTGTAATGCCCATATCTATCCCCCAACCTCTATTCTTGTACGCTTTAAAAAAAACCGACCCACGCATCGTTATGTTACGCATGCAGAGAGACGTACACCCCAGCTCCCCCTCCCCGTTTTCACGGGATTTTTATTGCCGAAAAATAAAGAAGAGAAGTTTGTTGGAAGAAAAAAATATTATGAAAGGGGTGAGCAACCCCCACCCCTCTTCCGTGATTTTTTTTCACTGGCTCTATTACCATGTCATTACACTTGTTTTACCCTTTTTTTCAATTTATTTCTCGGAATAAAAGATCGTATGACAGAAATATATTAAATTCGATTCGTTTTTCAATGCATAAAAGCTCAAAATTAACCTTAAGGGCTGTTTTAAACTTGACAAGATGAATTTTCTCCGTCAAATTTTTTGATTTCTCGTTCTGATGATAATCGTAAAAATCGTTGTGAATAATCACGTTCATTTTTATCACTTTTTTCGATTTTCACAAGAAGAGCTTTTCATAAATGAAAGTTATTTTAATGAGCTTTGTGTTTCAACTGAAACTGCTACTCTTTTTTCTAAGTAACTTGATAGACTCCCGAGTGAAAATTCCGGTCAGGTCTTGATCAAGTTTGGATCAGGTTAGACCTGACCACCGATCAGCTATTCATCAAGTTGATGGATCCAGTCTTGATCAGACATGTTACGCCTCTGACCAATCCGGATTTGATCAGGACGAATGGATCCGAACTTGATCAAGTCCACAGTATGAAAACCGGATGACCTGTTGGTTAGTATTCATAATAATTATCAATGATAATTAATCCAAAACAAAAGATAATTCAATTATTTTACCATAGGCCGCCTCTATTAATGAATCTCTACTGTTATTACCTCTGAAAAAGCTTATTATTTTTTTATCGATGCTGGGGATCGAACCGGGGATCCTGATTGCTAATCCTGTGCCCTAACCACTACGCTATCGCGCTATTACTATTGAGTAAACTGTACATTGCCTATATAATTTGTATAGGGGTATTCGTTGAATTTACGATTATTCCTGATCTCGCGGATGTGCGTGTGTATTCTCAGAGATAAAATATGTTCAATTAAATTTTTATTTATTTCATTAATGAATAATAATAATGATAATAACAATAACACTAATAAATAGACATTTGGTGGTTTTGTTTTCTCAAGATCATTTGCGTGTAAGTGTGATACTCCTCTAATACGTATTTACGGCATCATCATCCCTCCCTTCTATATATTTGGAAAGGGTGTTAATAAGGGCTGGCTGTTAATGAAATTGATAAATTAAATTAAATTCATCAAATTAAATTAATTTAATTTAATTTATCTTAATGGTAGTATAATGATCCTTTTTAAAGATTGAAAATAATTATTGATAATGGTTGATAAATCTTAATTTGAATAGTATAATAATAGTTGATTAAATTATCCGGAAAACTTATTAAAATTAATGTCAGGTGGACCGGATCAGAATCTGATCATTTTCTCTTCAATTAACCCCGTTCAAATGTCGATCAAAGACATCAAATCCGAATTTGATCGAATTGGGGTCAGGCAGCCGACCTCAGGGTGAGGTCGCGCCTATCTGATCAGAACTTGATCTGAATCATCCTGCAGTTTTTCGGATCCGATCTGCTGGATCAGAACTTGGTCAGGTTCTCATCAGGCATCATCTGATCATGTCTACCTGATCAGAACTTGATCAGGGTAGAAAGGGGTAAAGGGTAAGGGGTGGAATATAAATACGAGAATAATCGGAAAACAGGTCGAGTGGATGGAGGGCTGGCATTGACGCGCCCGCTGGGACCAAATCGGTGTCTTAACGGGCTTCGATGAGAGAAAAAGGAGGAGAGTGAGGGTTGATGGTGAGGAAGAGGGGAGGACAATTATTTGAGGTGGTGAGAGTTTCACTCTCTTTTCTGAGGCGAGAGTCCGGGGCTGTTAATTGTCAGCTGTCACTGCCACGCAACGACGTGTTAGATGGCTATGATATATATATATATTTTTTTTTTTTCATTCTTTGGGTCACAATTGTTCATTCTTGGATGCACTTTTCTGATAAAGCTGTGGAGCGAACTGCTGTCTTGCTTGTTATGATAAGTTGAACTGAAAAACGTTTGTGAGCTTTCAGTTTGGATTGACAAAGACAATTTCAGCTTTCCAGACATTAAAATTAGCATTTGAGGCTTATATTTAATATTGGCAACAAATCGAGCTTTTTTCATGGAGGGCTTTTCTACTAAACTATTATATAGTGAGCTTTCAGGTCACTACGTAGTGATAATTTAGCGAAACTAGCCTAATTTTAATTACTGGAAAACGCGGGAATTGAAATCAGACTGAGCTTTGGCTAAATTCTAATGATAAACTGAGCTTTTCCCGCCAAAAACTTTTTTATTTCAAAACTATTACATAATGAGCTTTTCATTTATTGGATTTAATGTTGAAATGAACTTTTATATGATACGTGCGTGTAACCGCATGGGTTTCAGTTGACTATAGTCAACTGTAAAGTAGCGGGTTTCGAGCGCCTACCCACACTCAACTAAAACCCGAAATAACGCATGACGCGCATGCACATCACCTATTAAAAGAGAATAACAAGGAAGGAAATCTAACCTCCGAATAGTGAATACATGGAATGACTGAAAAATGAAAAGGTGATTTTCGAAGCAGATAAAATGAGCCAAAATCGTATAATTCCTGATAGTGATGAAGAGTTAGGCAATGAGGAGGATTTATTTTAGTTGATTGATGATGTGACATTTGGAAAAAATGGAAATGAAACATTCTTCAATGAAACAACAGCAGGATCGCCAAAAACTCCTTCGATCAAATATTGTAACTTAAGGGCTTTATTGAATTCTAATGATCAAAATAATGTCAAGGAAACACAGAGAAAAATTATTTTTGCTTTTCAGAGACATGTCACAGAATTCATTGAAACTTGACTGAACTTTGGTGATTGATTTCTAGAAATTAGTGATAAGTCATTGAGAATTCAGTAACGAAAATGAAATTTTTCA